>NC_139655.1:19637725-19722725 GCF_951799395.1 Argentina silus
CACACCACACACACACACACACACACACACACACACACACACACAAATATAAACTAAACACCAGTTTCCCTTCAGCTGGTTAATAATTCCAATGGGGAGTGTGGCTTGATCAGATTAACATCCACCGAGAGGAATACCAAATTGATTAGCCCAGCCTTTTGAGGCTCTAGAGGGGACAAGCATGTTGAGCTAAGTCACATTTGTAATGGACCCATACAGGGAAGCTTGTGTTCTCTATGTCCTGATAATTCTCGCTGTGGGGTTATCTTAATGGAGGAGAGCAGGCGTGAATGAGGACCACAGCCACTGGGTTTCTGCTTTATATCAATGCGTGAACAAAGGAGGGCCATTGTGCTGGAAAATTGGAGGAGTAGAGATTTCGGCAGCAACGCTTTGTACGTAGAGGACAGCAGAGTGAGAGGGAGAAACGGAGATGGGGTGGTGGTCGGAGGAGGAGGGGACTGATGGAAGTCCTGACTTCATCAGACTCTATAATACAAGTGAGGTGAATCAGAGATAAGCCGCAGCAGACTGCTCAGAGCGCAGGGCTGAGAGAGAGCTGGTACTAAAGTAGTGTGAATCACCACTGTGAATGGGAGGGAGTGAAGGTGAGAGAAGGGGGGGGGAGCAGACAGACAGACAGAGAACGTGAGAGGGAGATTTCCTTTCCTCTCCTCGTTTCCATGCTCCCCCCCCCCCCATATAATGGTTTTATGTAGCATTATGCAAAACATTATCACCATTATCATACCCTGGATCATCAAACATATGGAGGAGAGCCTAGAGCAGACTGCACTGTGTGAGGGTGGGGGGGGGGCAGTGAGTCTGCACAACTAATAGAGGGGGAGGGAGGGAGCGGAAGAGGTAGAGGGACTGAAATCTGGCACCTCTTCAGCAGCATTGCAGGTGCCACCAGCAAGGTGAAATGAAACGCTTTGTGTACTCTCTGTGTGTGTGTGTGTGTGTGTGTGTGAATGCTGAATGAATGAGACTGTGTACTGTGTACCAGAGACATACTTAACTCTAATAGCAACAGTCCTACAACCCAGTTGCTTACTCCTGTGTTCTTCCTGCTCAATGAGAGAGGATTACCGTATTACCTCTGGTTTGTACTGTAGTACAAACACAACCACACAAAAAGAGATGGTATCAGAATCCACAATTCCAGCTACCGCAATCACATTTAACTGACATTAACCTCTGTTCTACACTGAAGCAGCCTAGTACTGCATTTCACTGCTAGGATGTCGTAACATTGACTTTGGAGACTGTTCGGCGGCTAGGCTAATCATATTGGGAGATCAGTTTAGTGTTTTTACCCACTCGAGTGGCAACAGTATCCCAGGGTAACCTGTCTCCAGGGGAACCTGAATTGTCACGCAGTGTTTCATTAACTTCTTCTTATTTCCTGGTAATGATGTAAGTGCTCTCTGTGTCTGCCCTCCTGCCTGCCACTATGGCTGAGGGTTTCCAAAGGCATTTAGAACAGTTGACTACCTTACTGCTGTAGCAATAAAACTGCCTCTGAGAAGATTCTTGAAGTTGTGTTGTATCATAGTCTATTGCTACACAGGGTATACTAATAGAACAGAATGTTAAGAACAAGACTGGGTTTTGTTTCTAATGGACTGTGGACGATGAAATGGATCACAGCAGGGTGCTGATCACCGCAGGGCAAATCCAATTCACTGCTTTTAATTGAACATCCCTAGCTGAAGGGTACTCAGTACATTTTCTAAATCCGTTTACTGCAATGGGTTGAACTGAACAATGAAGGAAGGGGGGTGGGTCAGTGTGCGTGTATGTGTGTGAGAGCTCATCTGGCAGTCGACTGGTGGTCGACAGTGAAAAGGTCACTTAGCTCTCCATAGGGGGTCAGACCATGGCTCTAGCCACAGAGAAGTGGTACAGACAGGGCTCTATCTGAGAGGCAGGGCTAGGAACACAGACGGAAAAAGGTCTGCAAGGAATATAATGATAATGACACTGAAAAGCTAGAGCCACAAGTGAGACCATCATAAAAACACATCAATCAATCCTATCTTTTATCGAGAAGGCTAACTGACAAGGAAAATATCACCAAATATCTTTCATGTCAGTGATGAACCTCATCATAACACACAAATCCAATGAAGCAGATAGAGTTACTGAATATAACTAATGTACATCTTCTTTTTTTTATACAGGGAAAAACCTGGCTGAAACCAGGGTATCCTTTTTAGTAGGGCCTTGTTACAGAGAACACATAAAATAGTTTAAAGGACAAAGCTTAGAAGACACAGCACTACCCACATGCACAGTCCTCCCTAAACAGATCCCTCACCAACAATGTGAAATGACCCAACGGCACCAGTGTCCATTTGTAAAGTAACCTGTGGGTCACATTCCATGTCAGAGGAGCACAGTAACTAAAAACTGTTTTCCCCAATTCTGTAGACACCCGTGGGACATGAAAAATATCTGTCAAAAATGACAGAGGTACTGATGGATAATTAACTTGAAAATAACCTTCATGTCTCAATTGAGCAAGGCAAGTGAAAACACAGAAACCCCTTGACACACATTAAAGCATGGAACACAAAGAGAGAGAACACCATCTTACTGCTAACCTTGCACTGCTCTCCCATAGAAGATGAACCAACAAGACCTGACACTTCAACAGAAAAACAAGAGTCTGCATAAAATGACATGGAAACCATAGATTATAATATATATATATATATATATATATATAGGTCATAATATAATGAACACTACCAGACTAACTACTACGATACAAGGAGCGAAAAAGCAAGAGGTAGACTGGCCAAATTTCTTTTTTAAATGCCAGGCACTTTACACACCCTCACTTCACCTCAGATATGAGGCAAGCTGAAAGAGGCTGATTATCTGAAGTCTAAACCGTCCTGTCCTGTCCTCTCTCTCCCTCTCCCTCTCGTTCTCCCTCCCTCCCTCCCTCCCTCCAACTGGCTCTATCATTCCTTCTCTTTCTACTGTCTGACAGGGAGAGAGACAGTAGACTGCTGAGCTGAGCTCGCCTCCTCATTCTCAAGCAGACACACACACACACACACACACACACACACACACACACACACACACACACACACACACACACACACGGCTCACTCACCATGAACGCAGCAGTTCCGTACAGACACCCAGACCACCGGGGGTTTCAAACTCCACAGACCGTCATGGCTGTTCCTGTCGGCTCTGCTACAACCCACACTGAGGAAGAGGACGAGGACGATGACGAGGACGCATTGGGCAGGGGGATAGCTGGCCTGCCGATGGGACACACCCCGAGCTGAAGCTGATGCAGCAGCAGAAGCATGATACCACTCTCCCTCTTTCTCTCTACCTCCCTCTCAGCATGCACAATGACGCTATACTGAGGGGCCCTGCATCAGCACAGAACACAGCGGATCAGATCTCTCTCTCCGGTGTGTGTGTGTGTGTGTGTGTGTGTGTGTCAGCGAATCAGCACTGCCGTACGTACGTTATTAGTCATCGTCGCTGCACTGAAAGGAGCTCTGTGCTTTCCAGCACCATGCCAGCCATTCTAATCAACCCCTGATGAATAGATACAGACTTAGCCTCTCACCCACTCCTCTCTGCTATAATCCATTATTTCAGTGCTCTGGCAGCAATGCCTTGGCCTTGGGTCATATGCTGTGTGGAGTTCCCCCCCCCCCCCCCCTCCCTCCCTCCCTCTCGCTCTGAATTAGCCTGTGTGCAGTAACCCCTGCTTGGTCATTAAGATAGTGATGTCACTGAGTCTTTGTTCTCCAGTGTCCGACTCTTGTGTTCAGACCTGGGGACAGGGGGCTAGTGGGAAACAGGGATTGGTTGTGTCCCAGGTGACTGACTGGTAGGTATGTCCAACGTCCAGGAAATATACTCCCACTGGGGATATTTATCACAGAAATTGAATACATCAACCTAGAAATCAGATTACAAATGTTCATGATAATATTCATCAGAAGCCAATGATAGGGCCTGGAGTTGGAAAATAGCATATTGCCAGGAGAATTACACTTACAACAAAAAAGGTGAAAATGTACAGCAGTCAAATTATAGCAAAGCACTGTCAAGGTGTGAAAGTCCCTGGTACAAATATAGTGTGACAAGTAAGGCAGAGCAATAAACCAGACTCAGAAAACACAGACTCATATTGTCTTCATCCAAGGGCCACTGGTGCCTCCCCCTGCCAACGGTTGCCATGGAGAGACAATGGCTAGATAATCTAGCCTCGCCATCCGACCCCTCACACCTCGTATACAGTTACCGGCGGTGGCTGATGACAATGCTGTAGGATGATTCAGGGGTGGAGGGTTTGCAGCAGTGCTCATGGCCAGAGTCCAGTTTCAACTCCCAACTCCGCTCCGGCTGAGAATATCAGGTTTGGGAGATACCACTTTGCAGCTAAGTGTTTCTACAACGTTGAGATCAAATGAATCTGTGATATGGTGACTGAGGGGAAAAAGTGCGATGGTTAGAAATCTGGGTAATCTGTAAGGCCTTAGTTGACTTTTATTCAGACTACTACTCTGGTGGCCCTCCTTACAGATATGATAACAATGTGAGTTTTTCTGGGTCAGCCTTGGACAAACCCTGAACAGGTAACATACAGTAGGCCTATAAAGACTGACACACAAACCTGTCTCTGCTAGAGAAATCTACTAGACAAAGCCTTCAGCAATAGAAATCAATGAGTGGGTGAGAGGAGGAATAGAGGATATTTTCCCTAATAGAGGAATATAAGCAGTATGAATATCAAGGCTTTGACCAAGGGATTAATGTCCTTTAATCCAAATACATGCATCTGAAGAAGTAGGGGGGGGAACTAGAATAGATCAAACTTATTTTGCCTAAGTAACCATTTGTTAAGGAAGTTCCCGTTACAGAAATTAATTATAAGTTGTATTTCCGTAAATAGGCAACATTTTAAAAACTATTATTTTTAACTGTGAGATGGTCTGATGCTGACCATCAACTGCCAATGTTAAGAAAATATAAATTTTCAAACCATGTCCAATCAAGCAAGGTTAGAGGATGAGCATCAAATGACAACCTTAAGTCAACATTGAAAAATAACCATCACATAGCAACGTCTAATAAAATGTTAATTCCAACTAACCAACAACCATCAAAAAACAATATATGTCAATCCAACATTGCAAAAGCTACATAGATCCAGCCTCTGCACTGTGACATTTGCACTGTGACACAATATAAAAAGGCCCATGGGGTGTGAACTGAGAGAGACAAAAGCAGCATGCAGTTTCTTTTCAGTTCACGCCACAGCATTCTAAAAATAGAGCTAGAAAACTAAGATAAATGCTGCAGCTCTGGGACTAGAGCTTCCAGTCCTGACGTGACAATGCTGACTCTCCTCCCCCTTTGACCATGAATACCAGCCAGACATACAGTACATACTCACCCCTCCAGATCTCAAACATATCTGTAACAGACTGGATGACACAACAGGTTCAGAACCATCTTTCAGAGCTTCAGCTATCAAAACAATCTGATGCAATACATACTGCCATTTACTGACCTCTGGTGAGGATGACAGCTCTAAAACACATTAATGCATTAACTGCAGACATTATCCCGTGCCCTTTGAACCCCAGCTGTTTAGAGGATAAGACATCACTTCTGCAGCATGGTTGAGATGCATGCAAGCCAGCTGCATAGAAGACATGCTTGACCCTCAGGTCACAGTGCCTGTTTTGTTACATAAACCTAACCTGGCCTTTTGCCCTGAGGCTTCCCAGTTGAGCCACACACTTCCATTCAAGTATGGATAGAGTGCATTGGTCAATCAATGGCCAATTAACAGTGAATTACAATCCATTGGGTGTGTGTGTGTGTGTGTGTGTGTGTGTTTTCTGCACTCTACCTTCTGTATTTTCTTGAGGTCCTTGACGGAGCCCTCCCGTGGGGGAATTTTCCCAAACAGCTTCCAGCCCGGGTCCCTCTGCTCCACTGGCCGAGTGTCCTTCACTTTCTTGGCAAACAGACTCCTGAGAGGGGGGGAGGTGGGAGGAGAGATAGAGAAAGAATAAAAGAGAGAACATGAAAATTAGGACAAGACTCTGTGCTGCACACACTGGCTGCCTTCACTAGGCCACCCCTGAGGCCAGCGACAATGGCTAGTGTGTGTGTGTGTGTGTGTGTGTCTGCACCAGTGCATGAGTGCGATAAGCACACAAGCGGAATCTGTGGATTTAAACACAAAGCCACCCAACGACCCAGTGGGCATTAAAACACCAAACCATGTGAGGACTGAAAAGCAGTGCACAGTAGTTAGAGTACTACACTACCCTTAAAGGGATGGTTCATGTTCATCAAACGCTGATTTTCCATTGAAATCATTCAGTAACACTGATTTAGGTACAATAGATGTTTGAGGTGAATGAAAAGGATAGGTTATTTTGAAGCTAGCGCTTTAAAAAAAGGTTCTCATGTACTGTAGCTAATAGACAGGCCTACGCATTTTATTCCCCTTCAACATACAATGCAGAACTGACAAAGAGACAATGCAGCTTTAGTTAAAATCCTGAATAGAGCCCAGCTGTAAAATGAATAAACATTATCTGACAACAGAGCCAACTTCCTTATCATTAATAGAGGTGACCTAATAGGCAGGACAATGCTTAGATGACATGCTAGTCTATTTCCTGCTTTTCCTGCTTTGTAGCAAGTCAAGGCCTAAGTGCCATCAGATCAATAACGCTACCATTGGGCAGGTGCTGAACCTTTAGAATCATCAATGAAGTCAGAGGGTGCAAAGTAATTATAAGGCTACACCGGGCCTGGGCAATTCGTTTATCAATGACGTAGTCATTCATTAAATGATCAATAAAAATATGTTATTTTCCCATTTGTTGATAAAAGACCGTTTACATGAGACTGATGACTGTTTGGAAACCATACAGTATGTTCTCTATTGGCCCAAGTCATTGACCACAGTGAGCACACATGCTGCCTACAGCCAATTAACCAAAACATGCTACCTGGCCCTGTGTGCGGGCACGAGAGAGAGAGATATGATTTATAGAACAAGTTGAACCAAAACCTCTTGACCAGTACATCAACAGAGATTCTGGAGGATGGAGAAGATCTGAGCCAGTCAAAATCTACTTTAAATAAAATTGAAATCTCATTCAAGAGAACTCAAGAGGTGCTATCTATGCTTTATCCTCAAAAGGCAGTAAAGGAGGTATTCACATTGAAGTGGCTTTGAGAAAAAAAGTCAGTGGAGCAGGGACAAAGACATGGAATATTGTTAGGATCTGTCGCTTTTGAATTCTTATCCATGGGTTAAAATCTGAGATCCACAAAACAGTCCAGAACCATCAGAAAGGAAGAATATCTGAAACTACAGGAATATCTGAAACTATGCGGACAAAGGAGAGAGATATCTAGTTCCATGAGAATATGGTAGTGTCAGTCTTAAGTCAATGCTGCCACTCACTTTTCTTCTTTAAGGAGGTCAAACTCCAGGTGTCACATTATCATCATGTGTTGCCTGACCTGTCCTGTCCTTTATTCTGTGTCTGGGTCCAGAGACCTCTTCCCGTTGCACTGTTGGCCACTGTGATGACATGGCAGATTATGAAACTGTGTAACCATATCTATGAACCCATCCCTCCTCTATTGTACTTGGAAATGGAGCCAGCCTTTAGGCTCAGGCTTAAATGCAACCTTTCAACTGCTCATAACCTGTTAACAAACGTGCTTTGTAATAAAAAAAAAAAATCAAAAGAAGTTACAGCTGCATTTCTACTAACGTTTACAGAAGAACTGATAAACAGATATCTTAATGGGAACTGAAAAGGTGTGAATAGAAGTAGTAAGAAAACAGAACAGTATGCTCACCATCCACAACAGCCTTTTTGAATCTGATCTAGGCTTCAAAAGATCATTATGACATGGGACCTTGGCCTAAGCAAGGAACACCAGCACGCATCACCTCTATGCTAAAGAGATCAGAGCATTTGTTCATTCCGCCTCAGTGAAAATGCTATTGAAGTAAAAAAAAAAATAATAATAAAGTGGAAAAAAATGTGTCAGTGAAATCACAGGAATGAGAAAAGTCGTATGGCTGTGTGTGCACTGTAGCTGTCAAGAGATATCTTATCTGAGGAGAAAATGTTATGTGGCTCTCTGTTCTTTCCTTCACTAGACCTCTCTGTTCTTTACAAGTCAAAAGGTAAAAACATGAAAGATGTGTAGCCAAACTGTAATTTGCACTTGAGCTCAGCAAATGGAAACCAGGCTTTGAGTTGGTGGGTCTCAGGGCAAACAAATGCAGCATGTCTGATTGTTCTCAAACACAAGGCCAATAAAAAAGCCCATGCACAGACACTAATCATGTTAGCCTTTTCCAATCTCATGGTTTATGGCTGCTGTGTAATTAGCAATCTGAGGTTGAGGCAAAGTCCAAGTCTTTATTGAAGTTTTGAAAGAAAGCTGCGCTCGCTGGCAGGAAGCAAGTCAAATCATGGAAATCTCAAAATGTAAATACAATGCTGCCTGACATGTCATTCCAGTGACGCATTTTTGAAGTGAAATGTCAGTCAACCTAACACCTTAAAACACAAAAATGACCCTGTAAAGGTTCAGTGGGAACAACATGGAACAAATACTGCATTTACTTCCCTGCCTCTCAGATGTAAAGCTGGCCCTCTTCCTTCCTTCCATCTTCTGTCTCTCCCTCTCTCCCCCCTCATCCCCCATTAGTACAAACAGAGATAAAAACAGACAAAAGGGTGTGCACTGTAACAGTGCTGGTGGAGAGAGAGAGAGAGTATGTGTGTGTGTGTTGGGGGCTCACTAGTAGCCACTGTATGTAAATATTAGGTTTCACCCTGTTTATGTTGCTGCTTAGACAACAACACCAAGCCCCCTGGTCATTGTAATTAAGCCAGTGATGATTCCACCACAAATATAGAACTACAATTTACAGGGAAGTAGTAAATATCATAACCCCAACATGACTTTTATGCCATAACTAGCTTGTTAAGGTTCTACTGTAGTTCATTAATAAATATGAGAATGGCTGTAGGCTAAGGCTTCATCTCAGCACACTGAGGACCAGTGTGTGCAGTCAAGGCACCTGTAGAGAATCGTGTCTAAAGACATGATCTGCAGGAAACACAAACAAACTCACCTGGGGCCTCCTGTAATTTGAATAAGGAAATATAGTATATCATCTGAGTAACACAACAACAACAACAAAAAAACTTCAGCAGAGGGTAAACTAATAAAGAGCTAAAAATATGGTTTTGTAGAAGCTGATCTTCAGACAAATGATGAACCTGGCTAAATAACGGTTGAATAAATCACTTGAAGGAGAAGACGGCTAGGTAATGTACACAAGGTGGGATCCTGAACTATACCCCTGTGAGCACCATGCAGAAACTTCAGAGAGGAAGTGATGAAGTGCAGAGGGCCATAGCCTAGTTGGGTGCTGACGGAAACTTGAACAGAGCTTTTTGAACAGTACACAAGTTTAACACAGCAGCTTCTCTATGCAGAAGTACTTTTCAACAGGTTGTCTTAAGTTGCATTAAAACTAGGCCTATAGATTTACTGTATGCTTGTTGGTTGTAATCATGTGCAGTAGTAAACATTACAGCATTCTGTGAAGTCTCAAGAGCCTGATTTTACAAGCATGTTTTTGCATATTTTCCTAAAGCATCATGTAAGAGATAGACCTAATGCATTTAGACACCAAGATGATGGAGGGGGAGGCAAGAACTCCCCATAGTGCTCTGTACAGCAGTACTAAACACAACTAAAACAGATTAGCCTGCAGTCATAAAATGCATCATAAAGTAGGAGAGAGCGTTCAGGACATCATGTAGCCTACTGTACACACACGCATGCACACTCACATACACAAAGGCACAGACCTGTCAATGAGCAGGAGAATTGAAGAGCCAGCCATCCTGTGTATTAATCCACAAAAACAATCCTCTGAATGAAAAAAACAAGAACAATCTGCCCACTATCCAGAGAGAACCTGAGATCCTTAGCAGCACAGTAGTGTAGCTAGCCCTGTGTTCTGTGTCAGAGATCCTAACCTCAGCCCACTCCACCACCCTGCCTTAGAGTGAAGGAGTTTCACTAAGCTCAGGGAGGGGAAGAAGGAGGGGAACGAGAGAGAGAAAATAAGTAAGTGTAAACTGAGAGAGTATGTGTGAGGCCAGAGTGAGAATGCATTACTACACACACACACACACACACACACACACACACACACACACACACCGAGAGAGATATCCACGGGGGGGGGGGGGGGGGGGGGTCTGACATGTGCATAGTAAACCTTGAACAAACCTCAACCTCTCATACAGAGTCATAGAAACAACAAGGCCAGTGTCAGGTTACACACACACACACACACACACACACACACACAGTACAAGAAATTTTCACCTCAGTGGCTGGTCAAACATGAGTTTGACAAGGTAGTACGAAATCCCTGTGCCCTTCCATCTAGTAAGAGAGACCAGGCAACTCAGAACCGGAGAAAACAAGTCCAAGTAGAGAGGGGGAATTTGTGAACGCAAACTGGCAACAGAGTGAGAGGAAGTGAGAACATACAGGTTGCAGTAAACGGCCACATTCACTCTGAAGGGGAGTGAAGTTATAGTATCAACTTCAGAGAGTGGGCTAGACTTTTAGAACAGTGAACAGTCAATTATGCTCATATAGAGTGGGGCCGGTACTGTATACAGCTGTTGTTATCTCCCACTTCCTCTCTGTAAACGGATCTCCTGACAGGATAAGGTGTGAGATATGAATGGGATACTAGGCTCACTGCAGGGTAAACTACCGTTTCCCCTCTGCACTCCCAAAATAGCAGCTACTGTTAAGACAAAGCCAAACACAAACACACTCATCTGAGCCTAAAGCTGCCTTACGAGGAAAGGTTGTGAACACACACACACACACACACACACACACACACACACACACACACACACACACACACACACACACGGATTGAGAAATATTGTGAAAGCAATTACGCAACTGGCTAAAGAGTTACAAATCTGGCTAAAGAGTTACAAATCTGGCTAAAGAGTTACAAATCTGACAATTGCCTGTGAACCAAAATAATTCAACTCATGATCATACTTGTGTTGTGTAACGTAAAAAACAACCAATTGCTTTCTGTGACTCCTGCCGAGAACATCAACAGAAACACCAACAGGTCCAGTTTGTTATTTATGAAAGTCATTGCCAATTTCTTAGAACAATTCCCACACTGCCTCAAGTGTTTTCACAATAGTACACCTTACAACGACAATATGGACAATGACATCTCCTAGTTTCAATGATTCTGGGCACTTTAATCTGTTGTTTCAAAGGAGGATGGATCATCAGTAGCAATATTGTGAAAGGAAAGGTTGTCATGAGTATTGAGAGCAAAGTGGACACCAGTTTACCATGAAAGTGGATACAATGAATGGTTTGTAAAGGTATTGTAAATCAATGATCTTTTAAACATTAACAGTCTATGTAGACAATAGACACCGGGTGTGTGCACATGTGATTCGTTTTAAGAGAGCAGTAAGAGTTAAGTCCCTTCCTATGATGTAGCACAGGCCAATTCTTTCAAAATGTGACTTTGAACAAATGTCTACGCGGTGTGTACTCGAGGCATGAAATTAACTTTTTGGTCTACCAGCCAAGGTGTCTGGTGGATGAGAACATTCTTACCAGCCACATTTTCTTTCAAACCAACATTAAGGCATGTTGTTGACGCATTGAAAATTACAAAATACAGAACGAACCTCCTGTAGGCTTTAAGTTTCACGCCTATCCCTGTGTCAAAATAGAGCTACATATTTTACCCTGCATGTTTTTTCATCTAACATGGTCGCATGTAAGTTGCTATCTTGTGCTGTTGCGTGTAGTGGAATTTTACTTTTAATGCTTTATCTAATAGACTCTGGGGTATGTTTTAAAGTCAGTTAGGGTTGGGCAGTATAGCGGTAATACGGTATCACACGGGATTTTAAATTGCCCATGATTTTTCAATACCGTCATAAAATGTCTGCTCCATGATGTATCAAACTGCCAATTTAAGCGCTGTTTGTCAATTCACAATGTGTAACAGTGCCGCTGCCAGCGTGGTCGGAGAAAGAATTTCAAGTGTAACTTGTAGGGTGTTGTGACCTCTTCCAGTTCAGGTTAGAGAAGGAGAAAAAAAGGATGAGTAGCGCTAATGACTTGGACCATAAAAAATACCACTACTGCTATATGGCAGCATTTCGGGTTCCGACCCGACGATAGAAGAGAGCCTGCAGATTTGGACGAGGTTATTTGTAAGATTTGCATGAAAAAGATGATGGCCAGAGATGGGAACACTAATGGGATCTCATCTACACTCACACCTCAAACTGAAACACCCGTTAACAGCTGCACGAAAAGGGATGTCTGCCTGTATCAAGTGCTGCTGTCGGATTCAGACAACAGATATGTGGTCATCAGTTGACATGAGGCCATACATGTCATTAACCGTCCACTTTGTCACACCCAATTGGAAACTACAATCAAAATGCCTACAGACTAGCTTTTCTTTTTAGAAAACCACACGGTGGACAACATTGTTGATGCACTCGGCGGCACTTGGATGCGAATAAACTCTCGGTCCCATAAGGACTGACAATGCTGCTAACATTGCAGCCGCCATCAGGACCCTGAATTGGCCGTGGCTCAACTGTTTTGATGACAAATGCAGTGCAGGACCAGAGGCAACGGATAGAGCGGGCCTTCGGAGTCTGCCATGCCATTACCGCCGTCTTCTCTCACAGCTGGCCCCGAAAGAGAGAGCTCAAAAAGAAGCAAGCGGAATTAGGACTCCCAGAGCATAGTCTCATAACGGTAACTAAATCAATATTTTAAAGACAAATGATGGGCTATAGGTCATGAGACATGTTATATTATTACGGATGCAGCGCGTGACGCTTCTTATTTAGCCATCATATTATGCTATCCAACTGTTTAGTTTACTTTGTCAAGCTGTGATCGGGATGTCAAGTTGAAATGATTGTTTAGGAAATGTTATACGGTATAGCAGTCACCACATAAATAATTCAGTTTTACAATGTAGATTAAATACATGGCGCAAAAACGGCTTTCGCCAGCCCCCCGCGACGTAATCTTTTTATTTTTCGCGGTAATAACGTATACCCCGGTAAACTTTGAGGACAGTATAAAGGTATGAAAAAATGTATACCGCCCAAACCTAGCGTGAGTGAGATGTGCAGCAGTTAGTCAGCTGGAGGAGGAAGGAGCAGGAATGTTGTCACAAATGTTGAATAATTGCGGATCGCACCAGTTTCGTTTTTAATTTGAAGCATAGTATTCATAGTACCTTTGTTGGTTACCCACCAAAGTGGCTGGAAAGATTTACATATTTACCCGCCAATGCCAAAGTCTATCCGCATTTGGCGTGTGTTAATTTTTTTGCCCTGTGTGTATATACATGGGTACAGCGTAAACAGGTTCCCTATGTCTACAGTGCCAGTGAGTTCAAGTGAGTTCTAGAGCAGCCAAACATTTGTTCAGCATTAAACAAGAACCACGCAGGTCATGTGAAGGACACCTGCATCTGGGAGTGAGGGTGTGTGAGCTTTGTGTAACCAATGCCTTATTTTGGAATAATCTCATACAGCTATACAGAAAGTATTAAGTGTGCACTATGAAAACAGAATCCTAACTTGTGCAAACACATGTAACTCACTTTTTTAACAAAAATCATACAAACTCTCACTGGGGAAAAAGTGTGGCAAACAGATCCTAAGAGATCAGCACAAAGAGATCAGCTAGTTAACCCTCCGTACCTGTTGAAGAAGCTAGCCAGTGGTCCCAGCCTCTTGGGCCGGCCCTCCTCCTCCTCGTTCTGTATGACCTCTGACCCCGGGTGTCTCCGCCGCGGGCTCCACAGGTCCCCAGGGTCACCTGGCGATGATGACAATGTCACTTCAGAGAAGTGGGCGGTGCTGTCATCTGTCTCCAGGGTGACGATGGCGCTGGAGTTAGAGGTGACCATGAAGTCCAGGATGTCCTCGTTAGAGGCTGAGAGTGTGGCAGAGAGCTCAGTGCTCAGGCTCGACACACTGCACACTGAGATGTCATCACTCCGGTTCAGGGCTCCACCACCAATGGCCATCCCCATGGCAACACCGGACCTCAGGGTGGGGCTGAAGAGACGCACCGAGTCGTAGCCGCTACGGGGAAAGGTGGAGGATTTGCGTAAACTGCTGTCACTGGACTGGTCCAGGGGTAGAGTAGCAGGACCCTGGTCATGGCTGGACCCTAGGGTGATGCCTCCCTCCCCTGGATGTGGGTGGGCGTGGATGTGCTCTGGGTGGTTGATCTCCAGGGTGGGGATGCCAGAGTCCTGGGAGGCCAGGCTGTGGCGGTCCTGATCCTGGTCCCCCCGCTGGGGGCTGCTGTAGCATGGTGAAGGCTTGTAGCTAGGAAGGGACTGCTGGGTGTGTGCGGGCTTGTTGTGCTCATGGTTATGATGGTTGTGGAGGTGGTCTTTGACCACGCCGTTTTCCATTATGGTTCCTCCAGAGGCTCCTGGAATGAGGAAGGAATTGATCAGAAGCAGATAATGTCAGACAGAAATGTGTGATAGGTTATAATATTGTTATTATTATTAGAATAATACGTAATATGGTATTTCAATTGGTTGGTAGCCTGTCAATGGCCAGGAATATCATCCATCTTCATGACCAGTATAATCAATATCACAATTCATTTAACCAATTGTGGCTTGTCAAATCAGTCGAGTCATAAGAGAGTGACACTGTATAAGGTCAGGCTCCCCCATAGAGAATGCAGAGAAATCCCTCTAACCCAGAACAGTGTGTCACCCAGAAACTATAAGACACCTCCCCATCCTCTCCACTGGCCAGGACACCAGATATCAGGAACAATGAAGCAGAGGATACAGGAGGCTGAAAGAGGAGTCTACAGTAACCAGACTGAAACCGGATCCGAAACTCTGCCTGACATCTGAACTGGCTTGTAAGTGTGCAGTCAGCTGGGAGACTAGGCCTACTATTGTACTGTAGAGTCGACAGGACCTATAGAAATGTAGGAGTCTGGGAGGGGAAATGGAGGTGACATGAACAAAGAAAGTGTCAGAAAGCCCTCTGTTTGCTAAAAGATGAATTTTGTCAGGAATACAAACATACTGAATAAGAGATAAATTGCTCTGATGTGATTTGAGCCCTTTGAATTAAACTTTGAAAGATTTGATCGCACACTATATATTTTTTAAACACAGTTACATGGAGGTTCCAGTCTAGAGGAGCAGAGTCATGTTTAAGGTCCAGATGCTATCAGTACTCCACTCTCTGTGTTGTGCTTCCTGACTGCACCACCTGCTGCTTGGAGCTGGATCTGAGGAAAACTCAGATAAAAGACTTCTTTATGGATAGTTCTTTAAGGATAGTTCAAGGTCTCTGTGTGTAGAGCTGAGAGGGAGGAGAAATTTGCTGTTGGCCTCTCGAGAACATCTGAGCCTCGACAGATTCAGTTTTGAAACTTCAAAGCTCCCAGTATAGTGATGCAGGTCTTCAGATGTCGTAGATAAGAAATTGTGAATATCCAACCTTTTCCTGCAATGTTATGTTCGATTTTGTGGGACTCGGGCGATACTTCACCACTTCTGCGTTTCCTCCTCACTTCTCCCCTTATTGCTCAAGTCGGATCTACACAATTTCTTATGTAAAACATCTGAAGACCTGCATCACTATAGTGGGAGCCATGCCGATCCAAAAAGGATCTATTTCAGCACTTTTGAAGCCTTTGTTCACGGTTACATGATTGCCCGCATTTCTTCCATTGTAGCCTTATGAAGGTATCACTGGTGCCAGTACGTTTCTCAAAACCAAGGGCATTCACACAAAAGTGTCTGTACCCTACATTTACATCAAAAAGAGAGATTTATTCTTTGACGTAGCAACTTTCCACAACCAGCAAAAGGATAAACAAGGAGCATAAACCAAATATCCAAACATATCAATTCACTTGGCACTGGCAAAAGAAACAACAGCCTCATATCCAGATCTTGATTAATTACTTAGTTAACAAAATATTACTTACAATAAACATGTAACAAATGAATAAGTAGGGCATTGAGATTTGCCAGACTTAAGAGCTGCCCCCAAGCCACAGGCCCCAGCTTTAACCTGATCAAGAGGCTGTCATGTGAGTATGTTGGACTTTGCCCCATAACAGGCTGGAAACAGGGTGAGAGAGCCACAGGTTGTTGCTGTGATACAGAGGCACATGCCTCTATAAATATCTACATCAAGCACCCGGCAGGAAAAATTTGCATTTGTAGCCCTGGCAACGTTGATTATCATTAAGAATATGAATGGTCAGGAGCAGGGCATTCACCGAGTCGACAGACAAGCTGTTCTTTGATATCAAATCAGAAGAGCGTAGCATTTTGAATGCATTGCCATGTTGTTTAGGACAGAAATGATTCTCATTCTATGGTTTTAGAAAACTTGGTGTAAAATATTGTGTTTTGGCAAGGTACTGAAATGACAGACATGCTTGCGCCAATTTGGATAGTCTCTCTCTCTACCTACCTTCTCTCTCCTCTCCCCCCCCACCATGCATTGTTCCCAAATCTCACAATTACTCATACTTGAGCCACCCTCCTATTGAATAGACAAGAAAATCCTGTTATGCTAACGTTCACTGTACACACACCGAATTTCTGTTCAAACAATTAACAACTACTTAACTATTTATGTTCATTTTATATTCATTGAGGAGTAAGTGCATGGACATCACTGGCTGTCAATGTGAAAGCAAAATAATTGTCTTATTCAATAAAAGCCTACTCATTCGGAGGAATAATTCACCTGTTGCTCAGAAATGTAATGCCATACAAACAGTCCATCTCATACCACTTTTGCTTCCTCTCCGGTCTTTGGTCCCCTCTGTTGTGTGTGCCATGTTGATGCTACAGGTGGGTTGCCGACGCGGCAGCTTGCTGTCGGCTCCTCGACCGTTCCATGATGATGCGTGCAACCCACCCTCACCTCCGCTCTCAGCGCAGCTTTTGAGCACATGAGGAAATGGTCTCCGTTAAGTTCGCTTTTTGAGCACTCGATAACACAAAGACAGAACATCTGATTGGCACTGACAGGTAAAAAACACGAGGGATACGGGTGTGACATTTGCTGTCTTCAAAGAACTACAATTTACTTTGAATTTGGCAACTGACTCGCGCAAGTGCACTTGACAGCTGTCTGACGTCTTAAATGATTCGTCAGTTTTCAGCTCCCCTTGTCAAGCCCAATTGAATACGATACATGTTTGCTACATTGTAAAACAACGAGAGAATTAATCATATTCAATTAATCATATTCAATATTCAATTAATTGGACACAAGTGAAGTTAGCCATAGTCTTCGTAATAACATACCTGTCTCGGTTCTTCCGCCGCCATTTTAAAATAAACTTACGGAGTGAACTGCAATGTAATCGAGCCAAGAAAGACTTACATCATCGATGGATTCACCTGTCAGCCGTTAAGGCGTAAATAATCGTCGCCCCGTCTCCATCACTCTGTCATATACCTGAGAGCTCTGATGAATGATCACACACAATGATCACATACATCAAAGGCGGCCGGAGTCTCAACATTTACACCTTGCCCCGAAAAGGAAGTTCTCTATATTTGTATTACAACACGCATACCATGGCATCTCCAAATTCGAATTGTCAGTCAAATGTTATAGTTACAGTAGTAGGCTAGTCTCGCCTACTTCATATAGGTTTTCCAAACGGTAGGTTAATGAAACATTGGCTCTTTGCAATTTCATAATAGCCTAATGCTGTAGAAATTACGCATTATGATTGCATCCGTAGGCCTGTACTATGTAGGCCTGTACTATGTATGCAGTGTTAATTTGGAACCGAGGCAAGCTGTTTCTGCATAACTGTCTCATTGAGAATGTGTCTTGGAATAATAACTCAACCCTAGATGGATATTCTCAAAACAGTTTCAAACATAACCTCAGACACAAATGATCATCAAAGCAAGCACTCAAGCACACACAAAAAATTACATTCACAGAGCCTGAGGCGATTTGGTTTATTCCTTTATTAGATGTTAAGAAACTCCACAATGAAACAAAATAATTTACTCAGGGTGTACATGAAATTATAACAATACAACCACTTGAGACAGATGGGGTTGGGAGGATAAGGGAGTAGAAGATGGGATGCACTGGGATGGAGGGGTGACATCTCTAGAGGGAATGAAGAGAAGAGGAAAACATAGGTTTTCAGTGCTGGATATGCTATGTCCTTCAGACCACAGTGCAATCGAATCTCAATTTGTTAAACCTCATCAATGTAGTTTCAAAATGCATATTCTTACTCGAAGCATTTTCTCACCAAACACATTTTAGGAACACAACCTAACCATGAAAGATAAACAAACTTCAAAATCCCAAGTGCTATTGTGACTTGGTCTCTCATACAGTCACACATACAGTCACACACACACACATTTTTTTTTCGAATTGCTTTCTCCACACCTGTAGTTTTCTGTTAAATCTTTTTTTGTTTTGTTTAATTTAACTTAAAGAGATGGAGTGTGATGTTTACATGCTGCTCTATTTGAAGTACACTCCATAACGGTTAAGCCTTTATTTTATTTTATGAATTCTCCTTCACTCAAATAATAACTTTCATGCAAAATTAATTGAGTGACTTTTCTCCACATACACTTGAATGTTTAAGTTTACATGCGCCGAGATATTGCATATGACCAAGGGCTGTTACAGTCCTCCATCACTTATGCAATCTCAAATGGCTCGGTTTGTTCCAAGGGTAGCTCTAAACTAATTGCTGTACCATTAACTCTGTAGGAAGCATGGGATTAATAAACTCCTGTCAAAGGAGCTCAAATATCAAATACGTTTTTGCAATAATGCTTGAATGTTATGATGCACTGTCACAGACTTCAGTGTATTCCATCTTCTTTGAAAAAATATTCAGTATAAAGTATTCCTGAGTGACTGACAATTGTCTAAATAAAAATAATTGAAAGCCTGAAGTTTTTTTAGACTCATCTTTCAATCTCCATTTAACAAAACAGGTGACAAAATCCAAAGAACAAATATCACAATTATGGGGCAGACGCTGAAGCCCTTACACAAATGTCACTGTCTAGCATTGATTTAAACCACATTAAAGATGCCACAATCTTTAGAGGTCTATGAATTAAAAAGGGGAAACAAATAGTATCACTGGCTGTGCTCACAATGGAGACCCTGTGACCTGCGACAGTGCATTAGAACTAATGTGCACACATTGTTAGTGGACATATATGGACTGCGCAATGGATACATCATAGAATAAATGGAGGGATGGTAACACCTGTTGCCTGTGCTTCAACTCCTCTGTCTTCTGAGGACAAATACAAATAACCCTACCCTTGCCCTCAAAACTGCAAAATAACAAACTTAAGGGGGAAGGTGAAAAAACAAGAATGGAAATAAACACAGCAGGGACGCAAAGATATGCACATGAAGAAAAGCACAATGCATTTAGTCTAAAGATGGTTAACTCAGGATTTAATAGTCAATGCACAGATCAAAGAAAAAACAATCAATCCAACTATATCTCAGGGCCCCTGATAAAAACATAACTTTGTTCAGGTGTGTTTAAAGTTTGGGTTTCGGTAAATGTGTGTTTTGCATACATTAAGATTTTTCTTGATAAAGTTCTAGAACATAATGTAAATTAGAACCAGTGTCTTACAGTTCAATGCAGGCACATACACGCACACACACAAAGGTGAGACATTTCTGGATATATGAAAATATACCACAAAAAGTAAAACACACCTCAAAAAGAAAACAAAATATTGTTTGTACCTCAGTGTCATTGTTTTTCTTTTGGTTGATCACTTTTTTTTAATATATATATATATATATATATATATATATATATATATATATATATATATATATATATACACACATATACATATATATATATATATATATATATATATATATATGTTTCATATCACGCTCAATTTTAGTAGTGTCTGTATTGAAATCATATCCATAGATGTATTTATTGCCTTTAATATCCTGCTTCTCTTGTAGACCTTACAATCAGATGTACATTTATAGTAACACCATATTTATTGTTATAGACTGTTTGAATTTGTAGCTATCTGGTAAAATAATTAAATAAAATACCTGTACGCATGTCTTTCAATTGTATTACAGGCCAGTTAACTTACTAGTTTAAAGTTATCTTGAAATAAAAACCAAGCCACAAAGCAAGAACCATCAGCAGTCACACAATATTTTTTTTTCTTTTTCTCAATAGATTGATCCTTACACTCTGCCTTGACAACAAACAAAACTACAGGATCTATATATCGTCCACAATATTGAACTGCAACTGCTACAAAAAATTCTACATATTTATAGCACCAATTGTTTGTACTATGTAGTTTACAAAACTGATCCTTTCACTTGTACAACTTAGGTGTTTCTGTGTAAATGGCTATAATCAAATATTTTTGTGAAGGGCCATTACTCCTCAATTTTGAACTCAAACTTGCTTTTTTCTGTCTTTTTAGTTTTTGCTTTTTTACAAGTTGAAGTGTTTTCCTATTCGTCATCCAAAGAAAACTAAATCTCCTTTGAATCTGTTTTTTTGGAAGATATATATATTTTTGCCTCACAAACCATACTACTATGTGTCTACTACTAAGGTTCTGAAAAACTGACTATCACCATTCAAAATCATGCTCATTTAGAGCAACTTTTCACACTTGTGGGGGGAAAAAAATCATTAAATGATATTTTATAGGAAAGATATACACATTCTTTCTCTCTCCTTCACATTCAGAAAGGCACCCATGCTACTAAAATGAACTTCCAATTTCTTACACAACAACCAAAGTCGTCACATTCTTTCCTGACCTTCTGAACGATAGGGATGGAGAAAGAAAAGATGATGCAATCGGGGTGCTTTCATACAACATTATGAAAAGCGGCATCTTAGTTAGGTCATGGAAATTGTAGCAGTTACACTAGAAAAGGAGTGAGACTATTAGGACAGGCACATGCTCAACCATTCGGACACCACTACTACCAGTATCCTAAGTTCAAAAGCAAAAAAGTTGGAAAACTGATGAGGGAAAAACGCAAGACTGTCCCTAATACCTAACTGTGACTCTTTAAGAAAGAAAAATGTATGGAAGAATCAACTAAAACAAATCTAAAATGCATGTCTTCAGATGTGGCATAACATGAAGACATGTAGAACATTTTTTTTTTTTAGTTTTTCCTATTTTAGCTCACTTTCTTTGTTGTTGTTGTTGTGGTTGTTGATTACACAAGGTTTAAGTTAGTAAATGAAAATCAGCAGGGTTAGGGGTTGGTTGTGGAGGGTATGCTCCTCGGCCCAGAAAACTGTGGGTTTCCCGGTTCTGTGGTCTCCCCATATGTTTGCTGGTAGAGGAGCAGTCAAACAAGGACAGGCAGTTTCCTCTCTGTGACAGGCTTCCTCTCAGCAGAGTCTGAGTATTCAGATGTTGCTGCTCCCTGCATGAAATAAGAAAACTGGGTGAGAATAATGCCCTCTAGTGAGTGTACATGCCACTTCAACAAGTCCTATGCCTCTTTGGTGGTATCAGAGCTGATAAGACTAGGCTACCTCACATGCCAATTTATCCTTTTTGAACATTTGGCATCTGATCACTGTTTAAATATTTGTTGACCGGAACTTCAAGATTTCAAGGTATAAAAGTATGCCCTGCATTGTAGACAATAATTTGCTGTTACTTCCATGAATGGTGAGCTTTAGGAAATGAAGTAGCTTACAGGACATTGGCCAGGCCCTGGCATTCTGTATGTGTGTAACACCAGACCTAGGTTGGAAAGTATTTTAGCATTTGCCTGAGCCTGCCTGGAGGACAAGGTTTACACTTAATGGATGGGACTATTCCATTGGTTCCTTTGTGACAGGCTAACTCAATCAAGCACAGCAAAGTATTTGACATTATTTGTAATTCTATTTGAACCTAGGTCTGGCTAAAACCAACAGCAATGACTATGATGGCTGTGAATGCAGGTGACAACTTGCAAAAAGAAGATTTGCAACACGTTTTAATATTTGTAATTCAGTTAAAACCAAACAGTTAATCATAATTCATTCATGACCCACATGCAACTGCCAGGACAAGCATACAACAAAAAGTTTTCCTCCGGCCGTCATCTCATCGTTAAGCTTTGGATGAAACATTATGTCTCTGATCTATTTTACCTGTACACTGAGATCCAGGGAAAAGTGGGGAACAGAGTGTGTTCTGCCACCAGCACTCATCCTGTTGGCTGCCAGCTCCTCGCTGTCCACTAATATTTAACAGAGGGAACTAAGTAGAAAGACAACAAAGGTAAGGTGTCCAACAGGGAAACAATTTCATTGTCAAAATCTATAGATGGAGCCAATTATTTCTACATAACTATACAACTGATCCAACACATACATTTTGCACACTTCTATTACAAAGATATATACTTATATATATACACACACATACTGTACAATACTACTGGCACACACACAAACATCACAAATCTCACCTCATTCAAATCCTCAACCAAGTCATAGGTTTTCCCATATTTGGGAATCTGACCAGCTGCTGCACATTTGCAGGCCTCCTTTTCACAGCAGGATTTCTCCTTTTGAATCTTATCGACTGGGACGTCCATCTGCCTGCTTGCAGTCGATGCTGCTGCTGTCGCCATTTCGCAGTCTATGCAAATCTCCTGCTCAGCAATTGGCAGGAGGGTGCTGGAGCCCTCCTGTGAATCCAGTGAGGTCTGGGCACTCTTCTCCATGCCAGACTTCTTTAATCTGGGTAAGAATTTACCAGATTCCAGTTCTGACTTCCCATAGTAGGGACCCTCACATTCTGCATCCTCCTCCAGAGGTTTCAGGTCTGCCTGAGGATCATCAAAGACGTCCACCTGCGCCAGGACGGGAAGACTCATCTCCTCTTTCTCAGACTCTGCCTCCGACTCGCTCCCTCCACCAGGTGACAACTCTGAGGCAGATATCGGTCTAAAGTGAGTCCTAGGTGAGATGCGGATGGCCCTATACTGGGTCCGGTTGATGCCATATATCCGTGGGTGGAAGGCTTCATTCTCAGAGTCCGAGCACAATATTGACTTTGGCTTGAACCCTGGGCTAAACGAAGCCATGTCCTCTGGCTCAAAGGAGCATTCAACATGGAGCACTTGAGAGAACGGATTATTCAGATCAAAGGATGTGAACGGGTAGTTGAGCCCTGGCTCCTCGCTATGGAAGCCTCCGCAGGATCCAAGTAAATCTTCATGGAAGATGAAAGAAAATCCCTTATTCAGTCCATCACCACCTCCTTTAGTGGCCTGGTCACTCTGACCGAAGGAGACTAGGGGTCTCCATAGGGGCTTGTGGCCTGGAGCAAAGCAGCTGCCCGTGTTCATGAAAACACCTGTGCCAGCAATGGTGACCACGTCTGAGCCAGAGGCTGAGGCGGCAGCCGCAGCAGCACACTGCAGCAGGCTGCCTCGCGTATCACTGGGCGGCACCACGGCCCAGTCCTTGTCTCCACTCAGTGTCTTCAGCTCTCCATACACCCCTCCTAGGATAAATGACGTATTGTCTTTTTCAGGGTTCACTTCCCAGGGCTTGGACGGAGTCATGTAATCACCAGCACCATCTATCTTTGAGAGCTCATTCTTAGCCAGGCCCTGCTCTTCCTTCTTGCCTTCCCAGAGGTGGTACTCTGAACGCTGTACTGCCTTTTTTTGAGATCCCTGAATCAGACCTCCCTTTGCCTGCACGTCGAGACAGCTGCAGCTGTAGCTGCTCGACTCCTCAGAGAACATCCCCTCACCTGGCTTCTCTCCTCCTAGTGATAGAACAGAATCTCTGTCTCCGATAGCTGTCCAAATGTCCTTTATTATCCCTGAGCTGTAGTTGTCACTCTGTTGGTTTGTGTCGTCCGAAAACATGCCAGTGTTGTACTGTTTGCACTCATCCTGTTCTAACGCTATTCCACAAATAGACTCCAATTTAGATTTCTTTGAGAATGTCGGATTGGACACAGGGCCTACATTGGCCTCCTCAGACTGGCGACTGGTGTCTTCTTGTAAAAAGACCAGGAGTTTGTCTTCTAGGTATGTACCAGAGATGGGAGGGATTAAACAATTAATCTCTTCATTGCCAATTTTAGTGGACTCCTCTGTTTGAACATTAATTTGCTCATTGTCTGATCGTGTCTCTTCTGAATGCGACCACGGACTGCAGGTTCGCGTTGAAAGGTTAGAACAGTGTTCAGTTTCATCAAAGGCACTATTTTTGGTCCATATTAGCAAACGAGACTGCTTGTTACAATGTGGATCTAGACAGCTACTTGAATCTGTGTTGTTTTCATGACCAACGGTGAGTGAGTCACTGGGAAAAGGAAGAGTGGGGCTATCATACTGCAGCTCAAAAAGGGAGAAGCAGGAAGAGTTCAGACCAGGTGCTTCGCTGGGGGCTTCTGGGAGATGAGGCTCCTCTAGGTTTCCAGGTAGCTTGCTCATGGTAAATGACACACCATCCAAAATGGGGGAAAGCCGAACAGGAGAGTCCCCTGCAAAGCTTTCTCCATCTATATCTTCAGAGCTAGAGGATGAGTAGCATCCCCAGACTTGAGCCATGTTTTCTAGATCATGCATGAAAAATCCGTCAGCCTCCAAAGCTTCCTGCGAGTCAACCCTTATTGCACTTTCCCCTTGCAGTTCAAGGCCATCTAACACTAAACAACATTCTGCCTCAAAGTCTCTTTGCTCTTTGCTCTTTTGTCGAATCATGCTCAAGATTCGACTCTCTTGTACCAAGTCTGAGGCACTAGGATCCAATATGGATTGATAAATATCAACTTCATAGAAGTGAGTGAATTCAGACAGATGCTCATCATCTAAATCTCTACTATCCCCTGGCTGAGGGCAGCTTGAGGTCCCATTGAGTTCGACAGCCTCCTCATCTACTTCGCCCGGCCCCTCCACAAAGTGCCCATCCACAAAGGAGCCTGCTGCAAGGTACGCCCTCTGGAAGTTGGCATTGGCGATGCAGATTCCTTGCATTCTCTCAGAAAGCCTGTCCATGTCAGCAGACATAGATGAGCCATCAGGAGAGTCCAGCCTGCTCCGGTACTTTGTTTCCAGTTTGCTTCTTCTGCTACTGAATGGTACAAAATACTCTGTGATGGGTTCTGTATACCACAGTGGCTCTTCCATGTACTCTTTCTTGTTTCTGGCCTCGGCTCCGGATTCTCTCGCATCTCCCCAGCTTGGATCTTTGCGAATCTCCTTCAGCGGTCTCTTCCCCTTTTTGTAGAGTGCTGGTTGCTTTGTAGGGCCTCCAGTGGTGCTGCTGCTGCTCCCTCCAGCGTTTCTACGTTCCTCTTTGTCAATGACCTTTAGAGCCAGTTTCACCTGTCCGCTGTTGCGCCCCCTCTTACTCCTGCCTGCCTCCTTGGACTTGTGCCTTATCCTGACCATCTTGCTGGACGTTTTTGGGTCAACCTGGTTTCCACTGGAGCTCGAACCTGCCTCGCTAGAGCCTGAGGACCAGGAACGAGGGCGAAACTTGCCCTCAGACCTGTGCCTCGTCTGCCTTTTGCTATGGACAGCAGCTCTGTCCTCCACTGTTGCACCACCATGGTATCTGTTCTCTTTCTCTTTCTTGCTGCGTCTCTGCTGGGCTCTCTCACTTGTTGCCGTGGTAGTGGTAGTGCTGCATGCCTCAGAGTTTCTCTCTTTAGCAATCTCGCCTTCACTGTTGCAATCTTTTGGGGAGGAAGTGTCGGTGCTGGTCTGTGGGGCTGCTGAGGACGATGAGCTGGAGTAAGCGCATGCTTTAGCCTTGTTCCACACCGTCATGATCTCTTGGAGACAAACAGGTTTCGCTGACAAAGAAGGAAAGGCTTCATAATACCTATAAAAGGACAATAAAATAGAACATTATCAATTATAATTAATGTCAAGATCAATACACAAAATATGAATGAGTACCATAAAATTAATGATCACATATCATAGCATTGTAATGGGTACAAATGAAATCAGCTATGTATAATTGTGCAAACTGCTCAGGATATGATAATAAATATTGGCCTTCTGTGTAATCACGGATAAAATGAAGAAAGAACAAAAACTTACATTTCAACCTGGTCCTTAGAAGAAGGGGACTCCGCTCGTTCAGGAGACTGAGATCCGTCAGATTTCTTGCTGATCTGTTTTTCTTCTGTGAAGAAATAGTAAACCATATGAAAAGAAGGACTTTTGCCATTTCATTTTGTGATGATGTTTGTCACCAAAGGGCATAGAAATATAACCACAGAACACAAACCTTTCTGTCTGTTTTGGATGTCCTTGAGTTTGGAGCAAAGCTCCTCAACCAGACTCTCAATTCCAGAGTTCTGTGAAAAAGGGCAGAACATTCAACGTCAAATATAAATGACTGAATTATCTCTGCATTAACATTTGAATTCCAGGATTAATTCCAGGATTTGTACCAGATATTGGCACATAGCCTACACAAGAGTTCAAGAAACAACTCTAGTGAAAGATTTATTGAGGCCCCAGGTATGAAACAGAATTGCGAATGAACACCAATTAAATATTAGCTTCTTTTAGATTTTAGACCATTAATATGCCTGATAAGATCTTTTATCAATTACAATTACTTGGGTTAGAATGTACATTTCCATAGATTAACAACAATATTTCCATAT
This sequence comes from Argentina silus, assembly GCF_951799395.1. Lineage (NCBI taxonomy): Eukaryota > Metazoa > Chordata > Actinopteri > Argentiniformes > Argentinidae > Argentina > Argentina silus. The sequence continues at coordinate 19,664,598 of NC_139655.1, forward strand.
TCAACTCCATTGTAACACTGACTAGGTATGTCTAAACAGCTGACTGTCAGAGCTTGGGCATGCTCTACCCTGACTGTGTTAAATTTAGCTATGAGGGAGAAAAGCTGCACAAGAAAAATGACTAAGCATGGCACAGTCACCCCTTGTTTTTCCATCTATACACTTCCAAAACATCCAACATTAGCTACGATAGCTCAGGTACCTACTTCTTCCTCATATCCATTGATGCCTTAAGTTACTAGAGATGAAGTAATCTGTTTTGTGTAAACAAGGCTTGCTACGATCCGGTCTATTTAAAGACAGCAATGTCAAAAATGCCTTTACAGACTGGTAGGCAGTCAGAAAAGCAATGGCATTCAGGGAAGACTGCTCTCAGTCTCCACCACAATCCCTAATGCCAGCTAGCCAGAATCCTCAACTCACACACTCACTCTCTGACAGAAAGTAACATTCCTTACCATGCTGCCCATCAATAGCAAAGTTTCTCCCCTGGCCCTGTGTTTCCTCTTGCATCATTGTGCTAATGCCGGTCAGCTGACGAGCAACATGCTCTGCTCAGTGCTGCAATCCCGTGCAGCGTGTGCTGGTTAGAAAATAGACTGCAGAGTCCAGTCCCCAGAGAGGAGCTCACTCATCACTCCTCTTCTGCCTTGCAGACCCTTCCCCCTACACACCCTCCAGCTCTACTACGGGCTGCCTCCGATACAACTGACAACCACTAAGGAAAATGTCAGCAAATCCCTTCACGTTTTGTTTTAAAAAGGGAACATAGGCTTACAATGCACACACCAACATGCAAGGACACCACTGCAAGGTCATCCATAACATTCTCAATAATACATCTAAAAGTGTTAACCATCGTCTCACAATTCTTCACACTGATGACCTTGCCAGTAAACTCACATAATTTCACACTGTGAGAATTCTGGAGAGTATAATTGTAAAGTGAGGGGGGCAGTGTAAAGAGATCACATGACCATGATGGAATGACTGAGGGTCTTCCCTCTGTCCATGTACCCCTCACATGGAGTTTGCTTTATGCAATGACCATTCACCATGATGTATGCAATTAATATCTGCATGACTGCACCTCAACAGGCCAATGGCAGAAATACATTCTTGACACGGATCATGAAATTGACACATACATGCTCTCTATTTGATTATCTTACTCTTGGTAGCATATAAGCCATTACATGCAAAATAGAACTGCTGTAAAAACTGTGAGTCCATAGATGTAACTGGCCCTGTAAAAAATCAAGTTTGCATTGTTGTTTGCATGAGAAACACTGAATAATCAGTAGACCACACACACAGGGTGCAGAGACAGCAACTTAGTTGCGACACTGGGGCGGAACAGAACAGCACTTACTTCATCAGATGCAGAACGCAGGCATTGCACAGCAGCTTGCTTCTTTATCTCCTCCAGACTCAGGTCTGTTCCTCCTTTCTTCTTACTCTTGCCCCATTTCTTCCCAGTTCCCTTCTCCCAACCCAAGAAGATGTCATTCTCCTGCATGCACAAAGAGCAGGTCAGTCATTGAATAAAACAGCTTATCTGTTCGAGATGGGGGCATTCATATTCCGTATGTACACATCAATACACTGTACATTTCAGGGCTATATATAAATGCCTTTAATCATCAGATTAATTACTGTACATCATTGCCATCACCCAATTCAGATAATAGACAACAAGACTCTCCACATCCTTGACTGTGACATGTTTAAGCAACTAGGGGGACGAGCCTAGATATCATTACATAGTAACTGCCGTTTCTGGAACATACCTGATCCTGCAGGTCGTAGTCGTAACTGTCATGCAAGAGCAGACTGAGGACGTAGCGGGTGTAGATCATGGCATCGATCCCGCACTTCTCCAGCTCCTGGCCCAGCCAGCTTTGCACTGGGCCCAGCGAGTGGAACAGGGACATCTCTGAGGCAGACAGGGGGCCCGAAGGGGTGGGGGGGTGAGAGAAGCTTTCAGGGGGAGCAGGGCCGTCCGACTCTGCACTCACTGGACGCATGGGACTCTAGGTGTTGGCCATTCTGAGGTGGAGCGGCATTGTGACAGGTGGCTTTGGAGGGGTGGTGAGGGGTGCAGAGAGGGGACAGGGCTGTGCCTATCTGGAAGGGAGGTTCACTCCAGCAGGACACACTGAAGGGGGTCTACATGGAGAGACATGTAGGACGCTTTTTTCTTCCTTTTTTTTTTATTGCTTTGAGCAAAAAGGGAACATTACTCATCAGGCATGGCTTGAACTGATGGAAGCTATCAGCTGTTCAGCAAAACACAAAACGTGCTTGCGTCTCAATCGGAGGGGATCATGTTGGAATACGGCTTACTCCACCGGCACAACCTGAAAGAAAGAAAACAAACTTGCTTCACTTCTGGACAGTTCAGTGTAAAAGGGCCCATGAGGACCAAAATGTGAAATTCATCAGAGCATATCAAATTGGGTGTCAAATGAAAGCTAAGAGTCTATATTTTGGGGAAATTAATTGAGAAATAAATTTCTCAACCATCCCCCCCCCCCCCCATCATAACAATTGGGATAAGCAAAAGCTTTGACTTCTGGTCAAACATATGGAAAAGCATCTACCAGAAAGTCTTTCAAAGGTGTTTAGAAACACATCAATGTTCAACTATAGACCCCAGTCAACTAATATCAACACTTATATTTCATTTTTAAGAAATTGTTTGGTTTCTGTAAGTTTAAGAATCATTGACCAGTCTGCGGATCATTCTGTTACCAAAAACTCACATACAGTGCCTTCGGAAAGTATTCATTTAAATGGATTAAATTAAAATAACCCACACACAATACCCCAGAATGACAAAGCGAACATGTTTTTAGAAATTTCAGTAAATATATTCAAATTGAAATACAGAAATACCTCATGTACATAAGTATTCAGACCCTTTGCTATGACACTCTTAAAATTAGCTAAAATGCAAAAATGTCATCAACAAATCACTCAGTAAGTTGAATTGAGTCCATCTTAATGCAAGGATAATAGTTCATGTAATTTTGGAAATAATCTCTTTGTTTTTATAGGGTCTCTCATTTGCATAGGAATCAATTACACACTGTGTGCATCAGGTTGTCATTACAAACTGAGCAAATGGAGAGGAACAAAACTGCTCAGGAATGCGACCCTGAGGCCTGGGGAGACTTTCAAAAATCTATAAAGTTGAATGGTGGAGAGGAAAAAGCACAGTCGATGGGACAACATCATCTCAGTCACTCTACAAAGTTGGTCTATAACCAAGTGGCCAAAAAAATCCCTTAATGGAAAATAATCTCTCATATCCATAATTGTGTTTGCAGCAATTAATTCAAGTCATACAGCCAAGAATGTGGCTGGAAATGTATTTATTTGGTTTTACTTCAAAGCATTAAATTTGGTGCAAATCCAGCACATGCAATGCAGTTTCCGTACCATCTCTCGTGTGAAGAATAGTGGTAACTACATCAAGTTATGGGTATTGTCACCAGCAGGGACTGGGGAGTTTGTCAGGATCAAGAGAAAATTATGACATTTGCTGAGTTGATAGTGACATCCTAATCTACTCAGTGTGTAATTGATTCCTATGCAAATCAGAGACCCTATAAAAACAAAGATATTATTTCCAAAATTACAACTATTCAACTACAAAACTATTCAATTTGTTGACATTTTTGCATTTTAGCTAATTTTTGAGTGTCATAGCAAAGGGTCTGAATACTTATGTATATGAGGTATTTCTGTATTTCAATTTGAATAAATGTACTGAAATTTCCCAAAACATGTTTTCGCTTTGTCATTCTGGGGTATTGTGTGTGGATCGATGGAAAATTCTTTTAATTTAATCCATTTTAAATTGAGTCTATAACACAACATGTGGAAAAAGTGAAGGGGTCTGAATACTTCCCGATGGCAGTGTAAGATATTTTCAAATTCCTCTGCCTCATGAGGAGTGAGGATAATGAAAGTGAACAAAAGTATGAATTATAGGTAGACGTCCCAAATACTTGTAGTGTTTTGGTGATATCGATTTAGTTCATGAGTTTATAAGTGATTAAAACTGGTCATTCTGTTACCAAATCGGTAACGGAATTAATGAAATTGAATTGGCTACATTCATTTACAAGTTGTACAGATACTAAAAGGGTTCTTTGGCTGTCCCTGTGGGAGAACCCTTTAAGGAACCCCTTTGGGTTCCATGTAGAACCCTTTTCATCAAAAATGTGTAGCGCAAATAACTTCCATTGAGAATGATGACATACATAGTGCACACTTCTACAAAGGATTTATCGTCATCATTACATAGTGCACTGACACATATGGTGTGGTGTCCCTAAGACAGATTCAGAGGATCCTTCCCACACCGGTTGCAGACAATAAAGAACATTTTCATTTTGCAGAGGCCATCTCTGAGGCAAACTAGGAGCAGATTGGATGTCTCTGTGCGTGTCTGCACATGACATAAGCCTAATTCTATTTTATTTTTCAAAAAATGTTTTGCTGCCAAAATTGTAGGATATTTTATTTTGGTATAATGAAGAAAAACACTGAAAAACACAAAAGTCACTGATTTAAATCACATTAAATGAAGACTTTCAAAGGCAGAATTATGTATCTTGTGTTTTGTGAGTTTTTACCAATTTCCCTTTTTAATGTTATATATATATATATATATAGTTAAAACACATTACTTTAATGAGAGTGTCTATTGTATATTTCTCCCTTTGTGTCCCTATTGGCTACATCATCATGTAATGAATGACAGTCAAATCAAAAAATTATGCAGACATTTTCTGTAGGGGACCCATGCAGTCATTCTGTTACCATCATTCTGTTACCAGATGTAAATCTACTTCACTTACTGTAGCTCAACAACCAAGACAGATTTTCAAACTCAATGCATCATATGATAGCTAACACTTCACTCTTTGGATTTGGAGCAGATATTTAACAAGAGTTCTGGGGAAGTGGGGTTAGGGTTATAAAGGGTTTCTGTTTGGCGTACTTTTGAAAGTGAAAAATCGAGTCACAGCAGTCTGTTACTGTGGAACTGCCCTTCTCTGAGTTATATTTGGTGTTTCACAAGGTTAACCCTGCCTATTTCACCAAAGTAAAGGCTTGGAGGCATGTAAGAAAAAGTAATTAGGCTATTCATTAAATACTGTGCAACATAAAATGGCTAATTGACCTTGTTCAATCTAATAAAAAAAAAAACCTATGGGTGCTTTGGGATAGGGTTGGGCGGTATAACAGTAATACGGTATCCTACGGGATTTGAAAATCCCCCCCCAAAAAATTCTGATACCGTCATAACATTTCTGCTCCATTATCTATCAAACTGCCAAATGAAACGCTGTTTGTCAATTCACAATGTGTAACAGTGCCGCTGCCAGCGTGGTCGGAGAAAGAATTACAAGTGTAACTTGTAGGGTGTTGTGACCTCTTCCAGTTCAGGTTAGAGAAGGAGAAAAAAAGGATGAGTAGCGCTAATGACTTGGTCCATAAAAAATACCACTACTGCTATATGGCAGCATTTCGGGTTCCGACCCGACGATAGAAGAGAGCCTGCAGATTTGGACGAGGTTATTTGTAAGATTTGCATGAAAAAGATGATGGCCAGAGATGGGAACACTAATGGGATCTCATCTACACTCACACCTCAAACTGAAACACCCGTTAACAGCTGCACGAAAAGGGATGTCTGCCTGTATCAAGTGCTGCTGTCGGATTCAGACAACAGATATGTGGTCATCAGTTGACATGAGGCCATACATGTCATTAACCGTCCACTTTGTCACACCCAATTGGAAACTACAATCAAAATGCCTACAGACTAGCTTTTCTTTTTAGAAAACCACACGGTGGACAACATTGTTGATGCACTCGGCGGCACTTGGATGCGAATAAACTCTCCGTCCCATAAGGACTGACAATGCTGCTAACATTGCAGCTGCCATCAGGACCCTGAATTGGCCGTGGCTCAACTGTTTTGATGACAAATGCAGTGCAGGACCAGAGGCAACGGATAGAGCGGGCCTTCGGAGTCTGCCATGCCATTACCGCCGTCTTCTCTCACAGCTGGCCCCGAAAGAGAGAGCTCAAAAAGAAGCAAGCGGAATTAGGACTCCCAGAGCATAGTCTCATAACGGTAACTAAATCAATATTTTATAGACAAATGATGGGCTATAGGTCATGAGACATGTTATATTATTACGGATGCAGCGCGTGATGCTTCTTATTAAGCCATCATATTATGCTATCCAACTGTTTAGTTTATCAAGCTGTGATCGGGATGTCAAGTTGAAATTATTGTTTAGGCTAAATGTTATACGGTATAGCAGTCACCACATAAATAATTCAGTTTTACAATGTAGATTTAAATATATGGAGCAAAGACAGCTCCCGCCAGCCAGTAAAATTTGAGGACGGTATAAAAGGTATGGAAAAATGTTTGTCGCCCAACCCTATAATAATAACTGGAAATTGTCAAGACGAAGAAAAAGTCAAGCCAAACACAAAGCTATCAATGATTAATTTTCAAGATTTATAAAAAGAGAGCTAGTGAATACGGCTGGGCGATTGCCTAAAATTCATATCTCGATATTTTCAGACTTCTGGGTGGTACGCAACACGTATCTTGACATTTCTTAATTTTTTCCCCTTATAGCCTGTATGAGTCTTAACATGAAGTTCAAATAGACTTCAAAGAAAAAGTCTGCATTTACAATCTACAAGTCATTTCTATGTCAGTGTGTTTTGAACACACCAGCAGTTTTACTTGAAATAAGGAATATTTACAATTATAGTTTATTTCTATGAGGCTAACCGACCTTGTTTTGACTTTTGCCCTAACAACGTAGCTAGCTGAAGCAAGCACACAGTTTCTTTAGAAACACAAATGTCAACATATGCAAAATGCTTGTAAAAAATAATAAAATGCGCAAAACCTTTATACTCACGATACAGCTCATGGCCATGTGCATACAAATACATCAAGTACTATGTTGTTAAAACTAGATATACCACCCAGCCCTACTAGTGAACATCTTGTTTGAAAAAATATATTATTTCTTGGTAACAACTGGCCTATCCATCCAAGTCCCTGCACAGTTCTACAGGTTGTCCCTAAGGGTGTTTTTTAATGGCTGTTGATAGCCCTGGTCTCAGACACCAGCTTGTTAATGGGCTCCTAGGAGAGCCTGTGATCCTTTTATAAATGCAGGCAGCAACCTAGGGGGGATGGCAAGCCAAACTGAGCTAGGCGTACACTATGGGCATCCTGTGAGTATAGTAGGTTGTGGAAGCCCATCCTCACATTTATTAGTTACTTATAAGGTCATCTGTTGTGCCAACGACTAGATGTGTGGGACTTCACCCGAAGATTAAAGGTTAAGATTGACTGTATTTTAAGATGCACAATGTCTTGAGCAAATACCAAGATTTGTGGGGAAGTAATATGTAACACATGGAAGCTATGCAAGTCACCCAGTGTATGGGCATCTGGTAGGAAAATGTTATGTAAAACATGGCGAGTAGCCTATAGGAATGACGCTGTGGAACAGGTCTCTCAGTGAAGTGACTCAGGCCAGGGTAGCTTTAACTCTACGATATGGGCACTCCCCTACACACAAATAACATTAGGCCTAATCTGTGCTTACCCACATAGAGTTCTGGACAAGAGACATTTTAATGCACAACATGGGGGGGGGGGGGGATCACCCCACATCTACAAGGCCAAACAACCTATGACAACCACCAAGTTGTAGCTTAAAGCCTAACCTTGTGGCACTCATTGTATCTTCAAACTCAGGCACAGCAAAGTTTGAACTCTTGAGTAGATCCTTGCTGGCTGATTCAACAAACCTTATAGACCATAAATGTAAGTGGTCATAATATTTCAGTTGCCCAGCTACACAGGAACCCAGAGGGAGGACGCTCAGCCTCATATGAATCTTCTTCATATGATGTGTTCAGCATAAACACCGGCTCTCACCACCTAACGTTTCTCTGGCCTGGTAGTGGATTAGGTGAGCAACGTGACGAGCAAATGGAGGCTGCAACGATTTGATTGGGTGGCCTTCATGTCAGTCAATAACAGAGGCATGTTAAGGATTACCCATTACAGGCACCAAAAGGGCAAGATAATGAGCTTTATAGTGGAGGGTGACCATATTCATGAGAACATTTCAGACAGCACTATCAAACCGGTAGCTAGATATCATGCCAAACATTCAACCCAAATAGCTACATCAGCAAAGATTTCAGTGACTGCAAACGCTCGATAAATGGCCACTGACATCTGAGGCTTTCCTACCCCTATCTATAGCGAAGGCCGACAGCATTATTGCTATGGCCACACAACTTCCAAAACAGCTGGTAGAAGACACAGATAGCAAGGCGATTTCTAGGGAAATAACGTTAGGTTAGGGCAGTCAGTCATCAGCTGATTGATTAAAACCAATATATGACTTATTTGTCTGGCAAGCAGGCTATCATAATTTTAACTGTGCTAGTTTAAATTAGACACTACCTGATTCGGAAGCTAGTTAGCTAGCTATTTCATAGACTAGAAAACGTGCTGACGGTAGCTGTCAAACTCTCCTTCGTTTGAAGGCCGACCTTTCACAGCTAAGCCAGCTAGCTAAGTTGTAAGCTAGCTAGCTAGCTACCTACTCACATTTTCAAAACTACACCAGCTTGTGACCTAAAACACAGGATTGTATTGCTGGCCAGGGGAAACAATAACAATATGTTTCGTGAGTGACATTGTTGTCACAGTGTCAACCTGCCGAAAACGTACGCTAGTGGCTAGGTGACCGTTGACTGCTGCTGTGCTATGCTATGGATAGTGGAATTCCACGGTTCCTCCATTTAGCTAGCTAGCCAACGCCATTACACTGGCCCAAGTCACTTCTCCAAAAGTACTGTGAAATGACATGACAACATGTTATCCATACCATTTCGACAGGAAAGCAAAATATATTGAAACAGAGTAATTCCATCACGACACAGCAAAGTGCACCATTCCATCTACAAATGTTGCCAACGTTGGAGATAGCTAGCCAGTTGTTGTGAACCAAAGGAGGCGGAGCGGCTGATTGAACCGGGACCTGAGCTTTTCCCCTCAACTCAAAAACATGCGCCACAAATAGTCAACATGGAACAGCAATGAAATTCGAAAGACATGACACTAAATAATAAACGTAATTGTTACTAGCGTATGAATACTGCAATATTATGTTCGTTACCTGCCGTTACTTGTAGAGGAGAGGAGCAGGGGGAGCGGTTACTTCTCTCCCGCTACCGTTCCTAGCTCGAGCTCCGGAATCCGTTGCAGTAGCATCACGTATCATGGACGCCAAGCGGCAGCGCACGACAGCGCTATTTTCAATTCCGATGTTTCGACAACATTACATGAATCTGCCGACATTTCGGCTCTGAGACGAAGGTCCTCCCCCTATGAGCAATGGCCTTGTTTGATCCAACATGTCGTGCCCCGGGGGCCAGTTTCATATTGCGAGCTGTTATGTGCACCTCCCTCCCTACTCGTCACCAGGCAACAAGGCAAACCTCTACCGTCCTGCAAGTACATTTTATTCCTCCGCTCACGATTGCATCAGAGGGCCAAGTAGTACGTTTTTCACAAAATATTCAGCTTGGTAAACCGATTCGGCAGCGTCAAATGAAAAGAATGCTTCCTTAGTATTGCTTAGTATTTGAGAGCAACAGGATTATGGCACGTATATTCAGTGTTATAGTGGTTTCTGAGAGGTGCAGAAATGGAGAGACAAATTCTCTAGACTACCAGCTCTAGCTGTGGGTGGGATATGGCAGCGGGCAGGTGTCAACACACACACACACACACACACACACACACACACACACACACACACACACACACACACACACACACACACACACACACACACACACACACATACACATTCATTATTACAACTGTCTTATACCATTTATGGACTTTATTAATGGGTTTGTGTAAGTTTATCTAACTGTGTTTTGCAATGTAATGTACTTGTATGTATCTGTATGCAGTGATTATTAGTACCTATATATACCTGACACCAAAGGTTCCCTGTGGGAAAATGTATTTTAAGACACACACACACACACACACACACACACACACACACACACACACACACACACACACACACATACACATACTCCCCTGATCTTTGTTTGTTGTTGGGTTGATGGTGGTGTTGGATTTATTCTGTGGCAAACTTCATCTGCTCCCTGATCATAAGGCAGGGCCTGCTGTGTTAGAGAGGTAATAATGTTTTAGAAGGAGAGAGGGCAGGAGAGAGGGGGGCAGGATAACTGAGGCCCAAGGTGAAAGGGTGTTGAAATTCAACACAAAACGAGGAAATCATTCAAACTAATGAATTACCACCCCACACAAGTGTTTTTTCCCTGCTAGAAAATAAAGCAATATGCAACCAGGCTGATATCGACTCTCTCTGTGGGATCATTGAGGATAATCAATGATGAAGTTCTGGGTTTTCTGCGTTAATAAGCACATTTTCTCTCTCTCTCTACCAGCAAAAAGCAGTGTTGTGTTCCTGTACATTTGTGTCAACTATTAGGACAGACATTGACTTGAATCAAAGTAAGGTATTAATCTAAAACAAGCTACAAATGCCAACAAGTACCAAGCAACAATACTGATCCTCATAATCATTAATCAGTTGATGTAGCAGAACAAACATTCTCTCAAATTTACAATTGCTTGAAAGTATAAGAGATGTTTTTCCTCTTACTAAAATGACTGATTTAACTAATGTTATTGGGAATCAATTTGTGAAGCAGGCCAAATTGTGTTGCCTTTGGCAACCTACTACTGGAGCAACAACAATTAATGTGTCCCAGAGCAATGTCACACTTCCACAACCTCATGTCATTGCTGCATGTCTTTCTGATAATTTCATGTACATTTGTAGAATTACCTTGGGCAGCAGTTGTTGTTGTCAGCTGTACTGCTTGACGTGTGAACCAATTCCCTGAGGTAAATCACATTGCTTATTACAGTTTCTAAATTTTACAGCACAGTGAAGTCCTACCATATTGCATTGTATGAATTGTATCATCCTTTGGCAAGATGACTATTCTAATTTCTACTATACCCTTATATTAAGTGTTTTTGATAAATTAACCCAAGAATCAGGATTGTCAAATAACATTCAATAGCTATCATTGACATACAAGACATAGACCTCTCCTGATGACCTCAGGGTTGACCAATCAGTTGGATGGATGGAAATCCCTACTCCCTATACATCCATATGTTCTCATCCCTGTGGGCAAAGTGTTAATGTCTGTATACTACTATATATGGGTTGTGACCAGACCCCAACCCCCCCCCCCGCTCTCTCTTTCACTCTCTCATTCTCAATAGCATATCATCCCAGTCGTTTATGTCATTTACTTTTTAAGTGTAGATGCTTTACACCTATACAGTATATTGGTGATATTGCCCTTATTATTACCTAATGGCATTATCTTTGTTATAGCTTGTCCTCCATGTGAGTTATTGTTGTTGTGCAAGAGGTTACCTGGTATGCAGCCTGGATTTTAAACCTTACCTCAGGGAATTAAGAAAGAAAAAAATCCAGACAAAAACACAGTTTCAATACAATAATGACATGTATTTTACCTGCAGCTAACTCACATTCCGTAGCTTGTTTTTAGTCAAGCTATATCTTGTTGAGGTATTCCTGATCACTAAACGACAGCCAAAACACAATCACACATTCAAATACACATAAAGAACCTAGAAGTGTACTACTGTGGATGCACTGCATTTATACATACAAATGTATCCATGCTAAAAATGTCCCTTCAGCCAGCAACTTTACACTAAACTTGATCTCCTGATCCTCTTGATATACATATAAGGCATTCACTGACAGCCAGAAAAGGAGGCACTCCCACTGTGTGCTGTAAGAATGCCACTGCACCCTCATCTTTCATCATGTGACTCTCACATGAATATGCTCTACAGCAGGGGTGGGCAATTATTTTTTCCCAGGGGGCCACATGAGAAAGAGAAAATATTATGGAGGGCCGGGCCAATAGCCTGAACTCAATTCTCCATAACATTAATTTTATTTCTTTGTAAAAAGCGGTAAATTGCATTGTTTTGACAAGCTGTGACTGGTAAGAGTAAATGTTATGATTATTAAGCAATGAAAAAGTGAGGTTGCCTTACAAGAAATGTCATTTATTCAATCACATTTTCAAAAACAATGGTACCCAAAATAAGAATGTTTTTAACAATTTTGACATTTCTCCACTCAGTCACATTAACCCCAAAACACATTTTAGTTTAATATACAGTATTGTTGGAAAGAGGAGATCCTTAGCTTTCTAAAGACATCAATATTGTCTTTGTACTCCAAATATTAAGCAGTCTAACCATCTAATTTACTGTTTCAGTTTTTTTTTCTTGTTCAGTGAGAGAAATCTAGTCTCTGTTGGGCTTTAACAAGTGTATCAAAGTCAGGCTGAATGTCTGAGGTGGCTATGCGAAGCACAGCTGACAGATGATCATCAGTGAGAGAGGATCTATACCTGGATTTGTTAAACTTCATCAATGAAAATGTTTGTTCACATATGTAGGTAGATCCAAAGAGAACCAACATCTTCTGAGCATGTCTCCTCATGTTTGGAAAGTTCTCCTTTTTGAGAGAGGAGTAAAAGTCCAGCACTGATTCTGACTTAAAGTGCTCTGCCAGTACCACATCAGACTGCAGGTCAATGAGCTCCAGCTGAACGTCACTGGGTGCATTATCCACAATGCAGGTGAAGGGAGAGAAGATCATGCTCATTTCATCCTCAACTGTTTTGAAATCTTCAAATCGCCTTGAAAACTCACCATGCAGTGCTCCTAACATGGATGATACCTGTGGAGGTGATCAGCTGATGGTTTTACTTCTTTCAGGGTTTGCATGTGAGTGAGAGTGTTGCTCTCCAGTTGGCTTGAAAGAAACTGCAACTTTCTCATGAAAGCCTTCACCAGGCTGTGCATTTCATGAACAAAAAGGCCCTTGCCTTGCAGTTTGGTGTTCATCAGTTCATCAGTTCATTCATCAGTGCAGTCACATCCACAGCAAATGCAAAATCTGCCATCCAGTCCCCATCTGAGAGCTCTGGGATGTCTTTGCCTTTCTTCTCACAAAACTCCTGAATCTCTGCTTTCAGGTCCCAAACTCTTTTCAGCACTTTGCCCAGGCTGAGCCATCTGACAGTTGTGTGGTAACCAATGTCACCATGTTCAGACTCATGCTCCTCCAAAAGCTCAACAAACTGTCTGTGATTTAATGCTCTTGCCCTGATAAAGCATACTATTTTAGTTACAACATCAGTAACATGGTTCACTTTTAACACTGATTTGCACAACACATTCTGATGTAGAATACAATGTAAAAATACCAATTTCTGCTCTGGGTCGATTTCAGTCACTTTATCTTGCATTCGTTTCAAAAGTCCAACATTTTTCCCCGTCAGATTTGGACAACCATCGGTTGTGACACCTGCCAGTCTGTCCCATCTCATTCCCAGCTCGTCCATGTATGCATTTACCTCCGTAAACAGATCGCTCCCCGTCGTCGTCCCTTTCATTGACCGCACTGCTGCCAGCTCCTCCGTAATCTTGAAGTCTTTCGTTATCCCACGTAAAAATACAAGTAACTGGGCTGTGTCACGGACATCACAGCTCTCGTCCAAAGCTAAGGAGAAAAAGTCCAAATTTGCAATCTCACTTTGCAGCTGAAGCTCCAAATTCCCTGCGATGTCCTCGATCCTTCTCGTCACGGTTCGCCTGGACAGCGGGACTTTCTCAAGTGCTTCTTTTTTCTCGGGGCATATTAGCGCCGCAGAGTCCACCAAGCACTCTTTAATGAACTCCCCCTCCGAGAATGACTTGCTGTTTTTAGCGATTTTGTGGGATATCACGAAGCTGGTCTTGGTTGCTGCCTCACTGGATGTGTGAAGCTTGGTAAAAAAAAGCCTTGTTGCCTCTGTAGCTTAGCTAGCAAAGCTTCTGTTGTCCGTGACCGTTCAGCACCGGTCAACTCTTTGTATTTTCCCGCGTGTTTCGTCTCTTAATGTCGATTCAAATTGTAATTCTTGAAAACGGCAATCTGCTCTCCGCAAACTAAACACACAGCTTTACCTCTGAGTATAGTAAATAAATACTTATCAGGCATCGACCTTTCTTTTTTTGGCGTGACCAGACATTTTGAGGGCTATCTTGTGACAAGGTAATGTCAGATACCGTCAATCAGACTCGTCTCATCACACAGTTTTACGACAAGTCGTATCGAGTCATTAGGTACGCTTAAAAAACGTATACATAAATAAAAAACAATACGTTTATTTTCTAATTTCCATTTATCCCTACGGGGGCCGGTCAACGTCAGCCAAAGGGCCGTATGTGGCCCGCGGGCCGTGCTATGCCCAGGTCTGCTCTACAGGGATCGTTCAGTCCACGTCCCTGTCTTCAATTGGATGCCCCCATGCCAGACCTGGGTGAATGGGCCAATGATAGGCTGTCGCCTATAGGTCATTGAGTCTTACAGAACAATGAGTGAGGTCATTAAGTGATTCCAGTTGACAGCACCTCAGGCTGTCAGCCACATTTGTGTTGCAAAATGTTTTGATTCATTCATATTTGTGCATGATTTAGAAAGCATATGGTTGGCATGTTGTTGCTGACTAGCCTTAATTGCTAGAACAGATAGAAAATCAATACCCAGAATCCACTCATTCCAATGGTTTAGCTGAGATGGTCCTTCTCTCATTCATAGTAAGCATACCACTTGAATGCAGTCAGTGTTGTCACTATCTTTCCAGTACCGTGCTTTCTAACCACAAATTACATTTGAATCGCTAAACAAATCCCTAACATCTGATGAAGCTAATTCTCCATACACTTGCCACATTCCTGACAAAAGTAATTTACATGCCTTAATGATGTACCCAGGTTTGAAACGGAGTGCTCTCACATCAATGTACCATCTCACGCTTTTAGAAATAGAACTAAGAGGTATTCAGACTAGAGATGTAGACTTTAGTTGAAAAAATGTTGTGGCTAAATTTAAATATGCAATGGTGATGTAATGGAAACTTATCTTTGACTTGTAAATGTGTCTGCCTGTAAGGGCCCTTTGAGGACTGGTTAATGATGAAGGAGGACAAAGTCTCATATGTTTCTTCTTGTGTGGATACAGTGCAACTTTTGATTACGTCACCGTGCACAGCAGTCAGAACAAGGAAGTGAGAGCTTGATTACATCACACTGCTCACATTCTACCCACAGAGAGACTATTGTCAACAAGTTTCAGCAAGGAATGTATTCTTAATGTAAATATCTACCCACTGGTCTGTGTATCTGTTTGTTCTCTGCTACCAGATCAAAGCAATAGATTGTTTGGTAATTAATTTACAAACTCATGTCTAAAGCAGACCTAAAGGTAAGAATTGTGCTCCTCTGTTCGGTCAGAAACAGGTTTTCTTTCAGGTTTTTCAGAAACAACCCGTATCCCTTCGCCTAGCCACTTGTATAGATCTCTGAAAGCCATGACTGAGTATGTGTAGAGCATGTTTATGGTGTGTGTAGGTCAAAGGTGAAGATAGATAATGGTGGCTGGTATGAATGAGAAGGGTCCTCTTTTGTTTGTTTTCCTCTGTTATCAGGCTTTCAGAGCAGTCAGCCATAGGACACTGCCATCGTCCTATCAGCTCAAACGCAGAAGCCCCTCTTCAAAGCAATGTCTGAGACAGTGACGCTCAATTGAGGATAGGATGACAATGTCCTATGTTTCAATTATGTTCCCTTTGTGACTAACGGCATGCACTTTAGATGTACGTGCAAGGCAATTTAGACTACAGGTGTGTCGTAGAGAAGGCTTTGGTCGGGTGACAGGTTGATACTAGGATCCTGTTTGACAGAAATGGACATAGTCATATGTAGAATGGAATGTATGTGTTTGGCATGGGTGTGTCTATGGACTGTTAGAGTGACTTAAGCCCCCTCCCACTCCACCTCAATGACTGCAATGCATGTGCTTTGACAGGGAGTGGCTAAAACAGGTCAGTCCTGGGAGGCAGGTTTGAGTGGTAATTCCATTTATGTCTAATAGCAGAGGTTATGTTTACATGCATCTTTTGTTTTTGTAAGTGATTCATGTACTTTTGAACCATTTAATATTGTCCTCCTCCTTTGTCAAAAAATGTAGTGAATGTTTACACACCTTACTTGTAAGCTACCTCTAATTTTTGTAATATACTGTAAATTGTTTTCCTCATCATAATGGAACAATGTTCATGATACAGCTTGAGGGACATTACAGGGACTTAACACTTATTAACCAGCACACTGGTAGTACGTGGAGAGCTCTCACTAAGCTGACACATTGTGACGTCCCGTGATCGTCATCTAGGAGGTAAAGCATACAATGAGGCAAGCATAAGCGCTAACATACAGAGGCCTGTGTGTGTTCACTCTGTTTCATTTTATGTGACTGGCCACAAGACGATGGAGAAACCCTAGCAGGAGAGATCACATGATGGGAGGTAATTGAGAGATTTGTGGTTCTGGTTCCACACAAGTGAAGTATTCATGAATGAACTCCCGATGCAGAGTGAGGAGGAGCAGGAGGAGGAGGCAGCTTTGGAACCTTGACCCACAATGGAACCTTGACCCTTCATCTCTTGGATTTGAAATGAGTCATAGTTTCTGTTATCTGGCAATTTAATACATACAGTAGAAGTCCCATTTCACATAGCCTTGGGGGAGAGCAGTGTAGTTCTAGTATAATGTGGTCTATACACCAATGGCACACTCTCTTTCTGCCAGACATAAGAGTATTCAAAGACTGACCCGGTGGAATTCAATTTGAGTTAACAACACCAGGAATTTTATTTAAAGTAGATCCTGTCCTAGTGCTCCCATCAATGCTGCCTGCCTGCAGCATGAATCAGGTCAAAGCTCACAGTCACACAATGCAGTCTCAGGTCACACATACACTGCAATTATGAGAGGAATGGCTGCAGTGGAGGATGGCAGGTGCTGAGAAGTCATTCCAGCCCTGCTCCCTTACCCCCCCCCCCCCCCAAAATGTATCCAATTACATTGAGATACTTAGATTTTTTTTTTTACTGCATTGATATGATTAAGGTGACGTCAGAGTAGTTCATCATCTGGTTGAAGTATTCTTAGCTTTGTTTTCCTAGTTTGTGCACTCACATCAAAATGCTGTATGAAAAGGAGATGACATAGGTTGACCACAAGGAGGCAGTACACGCACAACTTGTGTGCATAGTGGTAGTGTGTCACCTGTAGGATGATTTCCCATAGTGTGAGGTGGCCTGCGCCTTCGGTTGTTCAGCTACTATACCGGGTGAGTGGATTTGGAAGGCTAGTGCTTTTGATCAAGGACTTTGTAGGAGCTACCACTGTATTGGAGGATCCTCATTTAGACCTCTAGACTCATGTAGATTATAGGCAAAAGACCTGGCTGAAAGTCCCACATATCATCCATGTTAACCACATATAACTAACAAATGTATACATAAAATTGCATGCAGCTGCACTTATCAACATTAATTGGGGAAATATGCATTGAAATTGCTTTTGGGCCATGTTATAACAACTTAAAACATTTCACATGCAATATATAGATGATGTGAGATACTATGTTGTTTCATAAAACATTTTCAGTTCCTTGTGTGGTTAGTTTGACCTAACATGACAAACTAACACATACAAGAGTTATGAATAGATATTGAATATGATACAAGCTGTTTACTGACAATAATAGGCACTCTCTTTTGTGTGGTTGAAAAGTTCCATTCAACACAATATCTCTGACCGCAGATATGTACAACCTGCAAGCACAGCCTCCCTTTCTGAGTTTTAAGCAGAAATGCTGCACCAGAGCAAAAAAACAACAACTTTTTCCACCCTATGGCCAGGAACGATGGCTAAAATACAATTCAACTGATTTGCCCGGGGTATGCCCTACTTAGCCCTACTTATCACCTCCCAAAACGTTGTACAAAGGTTGATCTCAACCACTGCAGATACTGTCAGAGTGCATAACATAATACTCTCCTTAAGTGCATAACAGGTGAATATACTGTACTCTCCTTAAGTGCATAGCAGGTGAATATACTCCCAGATAGCTTGCATTAGAAAAGCAATTAAATATTCAGTAACAAATGGAAAACAACACAAGCATTGAAATGGATCACATTTTATTGATAAAGATGATCTTATTATCAACAGTGGGTGAAAATAAAGACAAAGAACTTCGAGGGTGAGTGAGAAACTGGTGACACACACATTCCACCCAGGGCTCAATCGAGGAGCTCACTTCTTAGGGCAGCGATCATGGCAGGCACACATCAATGCAGCAATCAGAACCACAAACTCACTGAAGTCCACCTCGGAATCTCCATTATGGTCCAAGGACTTCATCAGCTTGTCCACTTCTACCTGGTTCTTGGCTCCCTGCATAGAGGTGAACAAGAGTGAGAAGGTCTGCTAGTGACTCTGCTAGTGACTCTGCACCCTCCCATTACACTAACTAAGTGAAAAAGTAAGTACGTATGTCAGTCTGTCAGTGAGTCATTTTTCTGAGCCTGTGTGTAGAGGGGTTCTCTATAGACCTTAGTGGTGCTGTACAGTACCTTGATAAAAGATGGCAGCTCCTTCTCCATCATGGTCTTGAGCTCAGCCTTGTTCAGGGACCCCTTGTTACCCTCAGCTCCTGAGTACTTATCAAATGTCTTCAGGAGGATGGCCATCGCTGTCTCTAGCTGGGACATGGCTGGAAATGTTCAGGATAACGGATAAAAGGATAACAGAAGAAAAGTCTGCTGGGTGGGTGGAATCAGAGGCTCCTTTTATACTCTATGCATGGAAGGCCGAGGCACAGGGGGGGGTCATGCTGGGCATTGACTAGGAATGTTTGAATTTGGGGTGTTCACGGTTGTGTCAACAGAAAATCTGAAACGCCTATTGTAAACTTTACCTCATAGTAGGCCAATAGTTTACCTCAGGCCAACTTAGTCACCCACTTTGTTTGAATTCCAATATTGATCTAAGATAAGTCTTAACCAAATGAATCTGAAGTGTTCTTAGCTTGGTGTTTGGACTGGCTGTACTTTCAGACTGGCTTTTGGCTTATTGTGACACAATGGGTGCTTCTTAGCTTCTGCTATCATGGTTTGGTCTGTGTGGTAGAACCTAAGTACTTTAGTGGTGTGAGAGCAGGTTACATGCTCTGTGGTCATAACAAACGAATGTGTCTCAATGCTGTCTGGTTCTAGACGTGATTCTCCCTTCCTGTAAACACTCAGCGGAAGTAGTGCTCTCCATTAGAGAACCAGCTGTGCTTTACAAAAACAAAACATTTTTCTCGATTCTACACCCAACAGTAATACATTCTTCCACATTCTCCACATTACAAATGAGGCTAAGTGTTCTAGTCTAGTACATGTCCTTGGCCAGCAGTGGTTACAAAGAATCTCATTAGTAAATATGAACTGCTATGATATAGCCATATCATCTTGTGATGAGTAAGTAAGTGTCCACAAGTGTCTACAGTACAAAGTCGAAAGGTTATAAGCAGTGAGAAACAGAATAACGCTGAGTATAACACATCTGGCTTAGTAGTGGGAACACTATAGATTGTTTTGTGTATTTGCTCATATGAGATGTTTGTAGAGGTAGGTGTGTCTGCTTACTTCATTACTTCAGGACATAGGTGACTCATTTGGTCAAGTTGCAATGTTTTCAGAGATTAACTATTAGTGTATTATCATTGGTTAGATGTATCTGCTCTTGACTGTAAATGTAAGTCACTCTGGATACTTATTTAAACTGACAACGCAACTTTGTCAATTGGAAATTGCATACAAAAAATGTTACCCCTTTATCTTTCAGCACCTCATGTAATCATATACTGTGTAATTTCCTAGAACATTCACATTCATTCTTACTATAAATACTGTATTAATTTGTGCATGTCATTGTTCATCCTGTACTGTATAGAAGAGATGGGGCCATGGTTACGACTGAAAGTAGCAGCCAACATCATCACAGCCGTCAACATTATTTCCATTTCCTGTCGTTGACCTCATCGAGAGCCCACAGTTTCCTTATTGTCAGAGCTCTAGTCTAATCAAAAGTCATTCTGAAACCTGCATTTCTTTTTGGATATTTCAGTCTAATACTCAATCATTGAGCAGTTTTTCTTTTTTGGTCATTCTAAGTGATGAGCAGTTATGAGTATGTATAATATGTATATATCTTGCATGGCTGCCTCCATGGCTTGCTTTCACTCTGTATCTTTCACAATCTCTCGTAGCACACTTTCACACAAGCACATCTATTTCATGTGCATTCTGACGTTTGCACTCCGGCACACATTCAGAGATACTAATCTAACAGCTAAAATTCAGTAGGTCATTGCACAATTCAGATTATCTGTGCCACTCACTCACTCACTCAATAAATAAATCAATTTCCATACAGAATCTGACAAATAACAGGAGTTTATAGAAAAGAAACAAAATGAAATGTGCATACATCAATGGCAAAGCAAAATGAAACGGAGAATTCACATTTATTCAGAGAAAAAAAAACACTGAATGAGTTGAGCAGGTCCTCAACCATTGTCTTTATCCTGTACAGCGAAGTAATCAATGGATTCATATACCTGGACTTGACACTGAGAGAGAAAGGGAGAGGGAGAGGGAGAGGGAGAGGGAGATGGGTGTCAGTGTGAAAGTTGTGTTCAAATATTTACAGGTGGTGCAGCTTAACAGAGGCAAGTGGGTGTATGGTTTGATCACTAAGACTCATGAGAGACAGCCATTGCTGGGCTGTGTGAGGCCCATGTCATTATGCCATGGGTGCAGACTGATGGTAACATGTTTAATCACAAATGAATTTACATGATTAATCACAAGTGATGGGTATCCCTCACCCATTGGTGTAGAGTGAAAAAGGGTTGAACCAAAGCTTCTTTCAAAGTAATAATATAACCAAATCTCTGGTTGAACATTCAGTATACACAATCCAATGACTTGGTGCAGGTGCTGGCCATCAACAAAAGACGCCATCAACAAAAGACTTGGCACACTTCAATATACAGTATGCTCCCACCACAATTGTAACACATTCTGGACCATATATTAAAGTGTGAGTGGGTCCTTCTCTATTGCTGATGAACACTCGGCAGAAAGCCATGTTCACAATGTACGTTCTAACCTTTTCTCACTTCCAACAGTGATGTAGAATGTATTATCGAGGTGTTTTGTTTGACTATCAGACTCACCCATTGGGTGGATCCTCTGGAGGAATCGGAGCTCTGTGCGTCTGCCTCTCCCTGTGCCCCGAGCTCACCCATCTCCAGCTCCTCCTCCTCATGGTGGGGGGCCTCGTAGATGACCCTAGCCGCTCTTTCTGAGTCCCCCCCTGTGTGAGTAAAACAAATGATACTGACATTTGAATTCGCCAGAGTGATTTTCTTTTCCTAATTCTATTAACTATCTTTCATATTGGTCTTACTGTAGTAACTGTTGACAAATAAATGGTTGGGAGTAACAGTGTGTGGGACTTTCTCTGTTATTACTTTCATTTATCAACCATCAGTCTGTACCACGTCTGAAGATTTTTTGCTGTGTGTCTCACAATAACATACTGTAAGTACATGAGCATAGTACACACACATATATTAACATTTATCTTAATAATGACCTTGATGCCTTCTCCTCACCCTCCAGAGGCAGATCAGAGCAGTGAGAAACAGGACAGCCAGGAAAGCCAGAGGAATGGTGACAGACAGCGGTAGGATCATCCCTGACTGTGAGTTATCTGTGTCTGTGTAAAGAGAGCTCAGTTACTGTCAAAGTAACACAGAATGAAAAGCCCTATAGTCAGCTTAACTATGCCTTGTAAACTCTATTTTTAACAGTGAGTAATAACATTGGAATTTTCATTCAGGTATTGGAAGTGTTTTGATACTCACTATTGTTTGTGTTATCACGGTCTGTAACTGTGAGATGTGTTCCATTCCCCTCTGATTGCATGAGTTGTGGTATTTCTATAGACATTTTACAGATGTATGTACCTGAATCATTTTTAGTGATGTTTGAGATTGTCAGATTTGAGCATTTACAGACTGCAGTGGGCTTTGATACCTCCCCCTGACATTTATTGTTAGAGACCAATGTGGTCTTCAATTTTGAATATGCCTTGTGATCTCTCAGCCAATTAATTGTTGCTCTTGTGAAGTTTACATTCCAGCAGCACTGGATCTGAACCACCTCTCCCTCTGTTACTGCTCTATCAGGAGACTGAGTCACCACTAATACCACACTGATACCTATGAGGAGACAGAGACAAACAAGAGTTAGTTAAATATCAACTGATGAGGCCACAAGAGTATGATTTATATACCAGATCTAACATTTAGCACGCTCCATCTCTGGTCGCAGGGAGCTACTGTGTGTGCATGCATTAATTCCAGCCTAGCACGAACCCGGACTGAAAACCATAATTTGTTCATTCTTAAACAGGATTGTTAATACACCCAATGGCTCACTGAGCCCAAAGTTGGAGAAGCCTAATACAAGCTATATTGGGTCTGTTTCATATCAGGGCTGTACAGCTCCAGGTGCCACAATAGTATCTTAGTTGACAAGCATTACGTATGTGATTACATGTCCTACGGTCCTTTTCTATCTTTTATTATATCTTTGGGGGTTAAAATGTCTGTCAAATAGCAAATAAACCCTAAAAGAGTTTTTAAACGACATGAGGTACATGCTAAATCTACAGTCAATGAAGTGTTGTATTCAATGTACATTGCCTTCGGAAAGTATTCAGACCTTCACTTTTTCCACATTTTGTTGTGTTATAAACTCAATTTAAAATAGATTAAATTAAAATAATTTTAGCTACTTTTAAGAGTGTCATAGCAAAGGGTATGAATACGTATGTCAATGAGGTATTTCTGCAATTCAATTTTAATATATTTATTGAAATTTCAAAAAACGTGTTTTCGCTTTGTAATTCTGGGATATTATGTGTGGATTGATGGCAAATTCTTTTAATTTAATCAATTTTAAATTGAGTCTATAACACAACAAAATGTGGAAAAAGTGAAAGGGTCTCAATATTTTCCGAAGACACTGTAACTGTCCTTCAGAGATTATTGCTGTTTTTCTGAGGCCCTCTATCGCCAACCCAGTCAGGAAGAAAGTTTTAAAAAGTTGATATCCTGGGTCTTAAAATTCATCCAACCCACATATTTTCAACAAACTTAAATTACATTACAGCAACATGGCTCTCTAATTGAGGAAGTTGTCAAAAAGCCCTAACCATTTTTGACTCAGTTTAACCCATATTTAACCCATTAAAATGTTTGTTGATAAATCATTCAAATGTCAAAGTTGCACTGATACCTTTTCCTAATGTCGGATCCTCAAATTATGTTGTTTAAATCAACGATTGTTATCGTAAACTTACCCCAAGAAGAAAGGGAATAGAGGGAAGAGAGAAGCAGGAACCCCAGTAGATGCTTCATGTTTGTGACCTGACTTCATAATGAGCCCTGTCACTCAGCCTCTGCTGCAGCTGCTGTGGCCCTGCACACACACAACTCACAATCTGTGAGAATTACAGCTGACACCTTTCTTTGTGGACTTCCTTTGACATTTGTTGCACAGAAGTGCCACACAGCAGCCTCTCTATCTCTTTCCTCTACTCTCTTATTTATGCACAAATGTGCTTTCTTCTTGCTGCTTTAGATTTGATTTGATTTCCTTCGTCTTTATATCTACCAGTTGATTCCAAGTATCTGCACACCCTTAATTTCTTAATTAAAGACCCTGCCACATATTTCTTCATCTGAGGAGTGATCTAAATCTGCAAAAAGGGAAATTGTCATTCTTGTTTCACTAGACAATTTCCCTGACAAAACGGCAAGACAATCATAAGACAGCGGCTCTTCTTCCTCCGCAGGCTGCGGAGGTTCAACATGGACTCCAGGATACTCTGCAACTTCTACAGGTGCACCATAGAGAGTATCCTGACTGGCTGCATCACCGCCTGGTACGGCAGTTGCTCCGCCCTCAACCGTAAGACATTACAGAGGGTGGTGAAAGCTGCCCAGCACATTACCAGGACGGAGCTGCCATCCATGGAGGACCTCTACACTCAGCGCTGCAGGAAGAAGACTAACCGGATTATTAAAGACCCTCATCACCCCAGCAACAAACTGTTTCAGCTGCTCCCGTCTGGCAGACGCTACCGCAGCATCCGGTCTCACACCACCAGACTCAGGGACAGTTTCATCCCACAGGCAATAAGACTGTTGAACTCCTGAGCTACTTAGCTCACCACAATGACACTTTAACTATGCCACTTTATAACATGCCACTTTATAAAATGCCACTTTATACCAGTCGACATCTGGATAAAAACGTCTGTTTACATTTCACTTTTTACATTTTACATTTACATTTACATTTATTTAGTTTTGTATTTAGGTAATTATTGTTATTGTTGTTGTTTCTTTTATTTTTATTATTTACACTTCTTATTGCACTGTTGGAGGAGCCCAAGACTTAAGAATTTCATTGCCAGCGATTGCTCTGTAATTGTTGTGCATATGACAATAAAACCATCTTGAATCTTGAATCTTGAATCTTAACTTCCTTTCAGCTGCTATGGGATCCAGAGTAACATGAACAAAGTGAACTGAGAGCAACTTGTTCGCTTGTACAAGTCAATTGTGAGGAGGGGCCACTCTCACTGTTACTCTGTTACTACTCTATGAGGAGATTAAGTCACCACTAACATCCCACTGATACCTATGAGGATACAGAGACAAACAAGAGTTGAAACAACAAAGTTTTAAGTGATAAATGGCATACATTTTATCAGAGGTGGAAAAAGTACTCAAATATCCTACTCAAGTGTAAGTACTGTTACTTCCTTCTGGCAAATGCTGGTATGATTCTGCTGTGTATATCATATATGTACTCTATAATGGATGATTTAAAAAGAGTAGAGAAGTATAATAATTGATTCAAAACATACTCAAGTCAACGTAAAATTACCGAATTCTCAAAGAAGTACAAATCCTTGAAAAATGTACGCAATTACAGTAATGAGAGTTTAGAGACTCTAGTCTAGTCTAATAGTACTTCCTGCTGCCTGCTTGGCCTGCAGAGCCACAAGGGTGGGCTTTTCTGATATCAACTCAGTCTCTATCATCACACTTCAAAACCACTCTGGCGCACTTGACTGTTGCAGCTAACCTCAGCGTCCACTTTAATGAGAATCTTTTCCACTCTCTACATAATTTCCTTTCCTTCAATTTTTAATTTCCTAAATGTAGACATTACAGATGATAGTGTACAGATCCTTTCCAAGGTCATTGTATTTTAGAATGCCATTGATTTAAGGTGAGTGGCTGATTGACTACAATAACTGTGCTAATGAGGGCTCTCTCCTTGTGGAAACATTGGGGTCACCTCATCACACATCCTTCTACTGCTTTTCAGCTTCCTCTTCATCTTTATCCTTCTCTGTCTCTTCTTGTCCATCCATTCCTGGCTTAACTTCATCTTCCACCATGTCACACCCACCCCTCTTCTTTAGATTCTCTTCCTCTCCCTCTCTCCTCTGTCTCTCTAATGGTGGTGCATCCTCCAGGGCAGCTGAAACATAGAAACATTAGGCTAGTGCACCAGTGCAGTGCCTAGCTTGGACTGATCCTTGAGAACAATAAGAAAGGCTTTGGTGCGGTACCTTGCCTGGGTCGCTGTGGTTTCTTCCTGCCTCTGCTCAGATAGAACAAGGCCATCAGGAGGGAGAGGAAAGGCAGGCACCTGAAGATGTAAATCACCACATCCTCCCAGTCCCACGTGTCTGGAGTACCTGGAGAAGCTCATATGCTGCATTTCTACACAATTTAACAAGACTCATGGCACCTCTAGCAGGTCGTTTAGGTCGTTGTTTAGGTCGTAACACAGAATGAAAAGCCAGATAGTCAGCTTAACTATGCCTTGTAAACTCTATTTTTAACAGTGAGTAATAACATTGGAATTTTCATTCAGGTATTGGAAGTGTTTTGATACTCACTATTGTTTGTGTTATCACGGTCTGTAACTGTGAGATGTGTTCCATTCCCCTCTGATTGCATGAGTTGTGGTAATTCTATAGACATTTCACAGATGTATGTACCTGAATCATTTTTAGTGATGTTTGAGATTGTCAGATTTGAGCAGTTACAGACTGCAGTGGGCTTTGATACCTCCCCCTGACATTTATTGTTAGAGACCAAAATTGTGGTCTTCCATTTTGAATATGCCTTGTGATCTCTCAGCCAATTAATTGTTGCTCTTGTGAAGTTTACATTCCAGCAGCACTGGATCTGAACCACCTCTCCCTCTGTTACTGCTCTATCAGGAGACTGAGTCACCACTAATACCACACTGATACCTATGAGGAGACAGAGACAAACAAGAGTTAGTTAAATATCAACTGATGAGGCCACAAGAGTATGATTTATATACCAGATCTAACATTTAGCACGCTCCATCTCTGGTCGCAGGGAGCTACTGTGTGTGCATGCATTAATTCCAGCCTAGCACGAACCCGGACTGAAAACCATAATTTGTTCATTCTTAAACAGGATTGTTAATACACCCAATGGCTCACTGAGCCCAAAGTTGGAGAAGCCTAATACAAGCTATATTGGGTCTGTTTCATATCAGGGCTGTACAGCTCCAGGTGCCACAATAGTATCTTAGTTGACAAGCATTACGTATGTGATTACATGTCCTACGGTCCTTTTCTATCTTTTATTATATCTTTGGGGGTTAAAATGTCTGTCAAATAGCAAATAAACCCTAAAAGAGTTTTTAAACGACATGAGGTACATGCTAAATCTACAGTCAATGAAGTGTTGTATTCAATGTACATTGCCTTCGGAAAGTATTCAGACCTTCACTTTTTCCACATTTTGTTGTGTTATAGACTCAATTTAAAATAGATTAAATTAAAATAATTGTAGCTACTTTTAAGAGTGTCATAGCAAAGGGTCTGAATACGTATGTCAATGAGGTATTTCTGCATTTCAATTTTAATAAATTTATTGAAATTTAAAAAAACTTGTTTTCGCTTTGTAATTCTGGGATATTATGTGTGGATTGATGGCAAATTCTTTTAATTTAATCAATTTTAAATTGAGTCTATAACACAACAAAATGTGGAAAAAGTGAAAGGGTCTCAATATTTTCCGAAGACACTGTAACTGTCCTTCAGAGATTATTGCTGTTTTTCTGAGGCCCTCTATCGCCAACCCAGTCAGGAAGAAAGTTTTAAAAAGTTGATATCCTGGGTCTTAAAATTCATCCAACCCACATATTTTCAACAAACTTAAATTACATTACAGCAACATGGCTCTCTAATTGAGGAAGTTGTCAAAAAGCCCTAACCATTTTTGACTCAGTTTAACCCATATTTAACCCATTAAAATGTTTGTTGATAAATCATTCAAATGTCAAAGTTGCACTGATACCTTTTCCTAATGTCGGATCCTCAAATTATGTTGTTTAAATCAATGATTGTTATCATAAACTTACCCCAAGAAGAAAGGGAATAGAGGGAAGAGAGAAGCAGGAACCCCAGTAGATGCTTCATGTTTGTGACCTGACTTCATAATGAGCCCTGTCACTCAGCCTCTGCTGCAGCTGCTGTGGCCCTGCACACACACAACTCACAATCTGTGAGAATTACAGATGACACCTTTCTTTGTGGACTTCCTTTGACATTTGTTGCACAGAAGTGCCACACAGCAGCCTCTCTATCTCTTTCCTCTACTCTCTTATTTATGCACAAATGTGCTTTCTTCTTGCTGCTTTAGATTTGATTTGATTTCCTTCGTCTTTATATCTACCAGTTGATTCCAAGTATCTGCACACCCTTAATTTCTTAATTAAAGACCCTGCCACATATTTCTTCATCTGAGGAGTGATCTAAATCTGCAAAAAGGGAAATTGTCATTCTTGTTTCACTAGACAATTTCCCTGACAAAACGGCAAGACAATCATTAACTTCCTTTCAGCTGCTATGGGATCCAGAGTAACATGAACAAAGTGAACTGAGAGCAACTTGTTCGCTTGTACAAGTCAATTGTGAGGAGGGGCCACTCTCACTGTTACTCTGTTACTACTCTATGAGGAGATTAAGTCACCACTAACATCCCACTGATACCTATGAGGATACAGAGACAAACAAGAGTTGAAACAACAAAGTTTTAAGTGATAAATGGCATACATTTTATCAGAGGTGGAAAAAGTACTCAAATATCCTACTCAAGTGTAAGTACTGTTACTTCCTTCTGGCAAATGCTGGTATGATTCTGCTGTGTATATCATATATGTACTCTATAATGGATGATTTAAAAAGAGTAGAGAAGTATAATAATTGATTCAAAACATACTCAAGTCAACGTAAAATTACCGAATTCTCAAAGAAGTACAAATCCTTGAAAAATGTACGCAATTACAGTAATGACAGTTTAGAGACTCTAGTCTAGTCTAATAGTACTTCCTGCTGCCTGCTTGGCCTGCAGAGCCACAAGGGTGGGCTTTTCTGATATCAACTCAGTCTCTATCATCACACTTCAAAACCACTCTGGCGCACTTGACTGTTGCAGCTAACCTCAGCGTCCACTTTAATGAGAATCTTTTCCACTCTCTACATAATTTCCTTTCCTTCAATTTTTAATTTCCTAAATGTAGACATTACAGATGATAGTGTACAGATCCTTTCCAAGGTCATTGTATTTTAGAATGCCATTGATTTAAGGTGAGTGGCTGATTGACTACAATAACTGTGCTAATGAGGGCTCTCTCCCTGTGGAAACATTGGGGTCACCTCATCACACATCCTTCTACTGCTTTTCAGCTTCCTCTTCATCTTTATCCTTCTCTGTCTCTTCTTGTCCATCCATTCCTGGCTTAACTTCATCTTCCACCATGTCACACCCACCCCTCTTCTTTAGATTCTCTTCCATAACATCTCCATTATCTTCCTCTCCCTCTCTCCTCTGTCTCTCTGATGGTGGTGCATCCTCCAGAGCAGCTGAAACATGGAAACATTAGGCTAGTGCACCAGTACAGTGCCTAGCTTGGACTGATCCTTGAGAACAATAAGAAAGGCTTTGGTGCGGTACCTTGCCTGGGTCGCTGTGGTTTCTTCCTGCCTCTGCTCAGATAGAACAAGGCCATCAGGAGGGAGAGGAAAGGCAGGCACCTGAAGATGTAAATCACCACATCCTCCCAGTCCCACGTGTCTGGAGTACCTGGAGAAGCTCATATGCTGCATTTCTACACAATTTAACAAGACTCATGGCACCTCTAGCAGGTCGTTTAGAGGACAGCAAAAACAATTAAACAAAACGAACAAAGTCATTTTTATCAGACATAAAATATAAGAGTTCTCTATGTACAGTATATATTACAATAACATTGATAAAAGATAGCATTAGAGCAGAGGTAAGTGAAATATCAATAAGGTGGTGCATATTTTGTGCCAACTTAGTTAAAAAAAAAAGTGTAATTATAATTTGAACATAACTGTAAATTGTTTCTTCTCATACACTCTATGATGCTGATCCTTCTGCAGGCAAGGTCTATAGGCTATATCTTATAATTTGACTATTAAATGCAATCCCTTGAATAAATCTCTTGGCCTTTTTCAAAACGTTGGTGGGACATGTCCCACCCATGCTTAATGAAACCTAAGCCCCTGCCTACTACTGTATTTAGCAATGCTATATTGTTTCCTTACCAACACATTAGCTAAAAAGTTGGCTAAATAATGTCTCCCGGCGAAAAAGACCCCGTACAAGGCCCCGGTTTCTAGCCTTCCTCTAAGGGATAAAAAAAACTCTTAGTCTGAAGGTCACCTACCTAAGAGGATGCTAAAAGTGATATTTTAGGCTATTGTCGATTAGATTCACTACGCTGTTAACTGTCTCCGTCCTATATTTCCACACTATGCAAACATAAGTAACCGCTAAGACTTGCATAACATAAAAAGCCCCTATAGTTAACGACAGCTCTAATCTTAATGAGTGCAAGTTGTTGTGGTCGCGGATAAGTTATTTATCGGTAAGTATACTTTCACCCAAAGGAGATAATAGATATTGTAACGAACGGCGGGGCAGAGCAGCTTGCCTTAAGCGGGTATCGAACTCGCAACCTTCCGCTTACAAACCGGCCGCGCTAGCCACAACACCAAGAGAGTTAACTCACTTGGCGGAGCTCGGAGCTGCTAACGGGCCTTACACAGGGTCGTTACACTATCCCCTCCGTTCGGGAGAGCGTGCCCTCACGCTTCACTATACAAGTCTCTCACGTGGACACGCCTCTCCGATGGCCTCACGGGCGCCATCCCACTACTGACACCAATGTAGCGAACGGCGGGGCAGAGCAGCTTGCCTTAAGCGGGTATCGAACTCGCAACCTTCCGCTTACAAACCGGCCGCGATAGCCACAACACCAAGAGAGTTAACTCACTCGGCGGAGCTGCTAACGGGTCTTACACAGGGTCGTTACAATATTCTACCAGATGGTAAATACCTCAGGGGCTAGAATAACCATTCAGATCCTATAATGCGCTATAAGTCTAATATATTACGTAGCAAGGAGGGTGTAACAATGTCCGGTGGTACACAGAGGCAGACGCAGTATAATGATAAGGGAATTTCTCCCGTTTATTCTCAAAGGGGTCCGCTGGCACGGTTTGGCTTTCCAGCCTCGTTCAAAGTCTCTCTTTTGGTGCTCGGCTCGGCTCTGCTCTGCTCTCGCCGCCTGCTTCTCCAGCTTAGCTCCCTTACTGAAATGGCAGAAGCACACCCATCTTAAACATTCGCCGGCGAGACTTAATTCGCAGCAGGTGTGCAACAAAAGTCTCGCCGACACAACCCCGGCCACGGTCCTGTAGCTCCCTCTACAGGCCGAACGCTGCATGTCCCCCCACATACCCCCACCGCCCGACACAGGCCGGGGACCCGACGGCCGACGACCTACTCCCCCCCCCCTGCACGGGAGAGGAAGTCTGCCACGACCATCTGCGCCCCCGGTCTGTGCACGACGGAAAAGTTGAAGGGCTGCAACGCGAGGTACCACCGGGTGATCCTCGCGTTTACATCCTTCATGCGGTGGAGCCACTGGAGGGGGGCATGGTCGGAGTAGAGGGTGAAGGCGCGACCCAGCAGGTAGTAGCGGAGGGTGCCGACCGCCCACTTGATGGCCAGGCACTCCTTCTCCACGGTGCTGTACCGGCCCTCCCTCTCTGACAGCTTACGGCTCAGGTACAGCACCGGCCGGTCGGCCCCCTCCACGCGCTGGGTCAGCACTGCTCCCAGCCCTCTATCCGACGCGTCCGTCTGCAGGGAGAAAGGGAGGTTAAAATCAGGCGCATACAGGACTGTTTCTCCACAAAGAGCCCCCTTAAGGGCCTCGAACGACCCCTGGCACTGGCCCGACCATTGGACCGGATCCGGGGCACCCTTCCGGGTGAGGTCCGTCAAGGGACTGGCCAGCTCTGAAAACCCAGGTACGAACTGGCGGTAATATCCCGCCAGCCCCAGGAAGGCCCTCACCTCCTTCTTTGTCTTGGGCCGGGGAGAGGCGGCGATGGCCGCAGTCTTTTCAATCTGCGGTCGCACCTCCCCCCGTCCCAAGTGGTACCCCAGATACCGGATCTCCCTCCGCCCGATCACGCACTTTTTCGGGTTGGCCGTTAGCCCCGCCTGCCTCAGGGACCGCAGAACAGCAGCCACCCTCCGCACATGCTGCGGCCAGGTGTCACTGTGGACGACAATGTCGTCCAGGTAGGCCGCAGCATAGGCGGCGTGCGGCCGCAGAATACGGTCCATGAGGCGCTGAAAAGTGGCTGGGGCTCCGAACAACCCGAAAGGGAGCACGGTGAACTGGAATAACCCGAGCGGAGTGGAGAATGCCGTTTTCTCCCGGGACACCGGCGAGAGTGGAATCTGCCAGTATCCCTTCGTGCAATCCAATGTCGTGAAGTACCTGGCCGTACCAAGCCGGTCCAAGAGCTCGTCGACCCGGGGCATCGGATATGCATCGAACTTGGAGACCGCATTAACCCGTCTATAATCCACACAGAACCGTATAGTCCCATCTGGCTTGTTGACAAGCACGATGGGGCTACACCAATCACTGCGGGACTCCTCGACCACACCCAGCTCCAGCATGGCTTCCAACTCCCGGCACACAACGTCTCGTTTGTGCACCGGCAACTTATAGGGACGCGTGCGCACCGTTAAACCCGGCTGCGTTTCTATATGGTGATCGATGAGCGTAGTCCGACCGGGCAGGGGAGAGAACACGTCGGCGAACTTAAGCTGCAAATCTGCAACGTCCGCGGCCTGGCTAGCAGAGAGATGGTTATCAATATCGACCGGAGTGCTACCTTTCGATTTTGGGACTTCCGGCCCGAACTCCTCTCTCTCTGGAACTATCGTAGCCAGAGCAACAGTGACCACGTCGTTCCATTTTTTTAGGAGATTGACGTGATACACCTGCAAGCTATCCCCCCGGTCCGAGCGTATAACCTCATAATCCACGTCCCCCATGCGACGTGTGACCACAAACGGCCCTTGCCACTTCGCGAGTAATTTCGTGCTGGAGGTGGGTAACAGTACGAGCACCTTGTCTCCCGGTGTAAACTCTCGTAGGGTAGCCCCCCTGTCATACAGGCGTTTCTGACGCTCCTGGGCTTGCAGCAAATGCTCACGTGAGATAGCCCCTAGGGCAGACCTGGGCATAGCACGGCCCGCGGGCCACATACGGCCCTTTGGCTGACGTTGACCGGCCCCCGTAGGGATAAATGGAAATTAGAAAATAAACGTATTGTTTTTTATTTATGTATACGTTTTTTAAGCGTACCTAATGACTCGATACGACTTGTCGTAAAACTGTGTGATGAGACGAGTCTGATTGACGGTATCTGACATTACCTTGTCACAAGATAGCCCTCAAAATGTCTGGTCACGCCAAAAAAAGAAAGGTCGATGCCTGATAAGTATTTATTTACTATACTCAGAGGTAAAGCTGTGTGTTTAGTTTGCGGAGAGCAGATTGCCGTTTTCAAGAATTACAATTTGAATCGACATTAAGAGACGAAACACGCGGGAAAATACAAAGAGTTGACCGGTGCTGAACGGTCACGGACAACAGAAGCTTTGCTAGCTAAGCTACAGAGGCAACAAGGCTTTTTTTTACCAAGCTTCACACATCCAGTGAGGCAGCAACCAAGACCAGCTTCGTGATATCCCACAAAATCGCTAAAAACAGCAAGTCATTCTCGGAGGGGGAGTTCATTAAAGAGTGCTTGGTGGACTCTGCGGCGCTAATATGCCCCGAGAAAAAAGAAGCACTTGAGAAAGTCCCGCTGTCCAGGCGAACCGTGACGAGAAGGATCGAGGACATCGCAGGGAATTTGGAGCTTCAGCTGCAAAGTGAGATTGCAAATTTGGACTTTTTCTCCTTAGCTTTGGACGAGAGCTGTGATGTCCGTGACACAGCCCAGTTACTTGTATTTTTACGTGGGATAACGAAAGACTTCAAGATTACGGAGGAGCTGGCAGCAGTGCGGTCAATGAAAGGGACGACGACGGGGAGCGATCTGTTTACGGAGGTAAATGCATACATGGACGAGCTGGGAATGAGATGGGACAGACTGGCAGGTGTCACAACCGATGGTTGTCCAAATCTGACGGGGAAAAATGTTGGACTTTTGAAACGAATGCAAGATAAAGTGACTGAAATCGACCCAGAGCAGAAATTGGTATTTTTACATTGTATTCTACATCAGAATGTGTTGTGCAAATCAGTGTTAAAAGTGAACCATGTTACTGATGTTGTAACTAAAATAGTATGCTTTATCAGGGCAAGAGCATTAAATCACAGACAGTTTGTTGAGCTTTTGGAGGAGCATGAGTCTGAACATGGTGACATTGGTTACCACACAACTGTCAGATGGCTCAGCCTGGGCAAAGTGCTGAAAAGAGTTTGGGACCTGAAAGCAGAGATTCAGGAGTTTTGTGAGAAGAAAGGCAAAGACATCCCAGAGCTCTCAGATGGGGACTGGATGGCAGATTTTGCATTTGCTGTGGATGTGACTGCACTGATGAATGAACTGATGAACTGATGAACACCAAACTGCAAGGCAAGGGCCTTTTTGTTCATGAAATGCACAGCCTGGTGAAGGCTTTCATGAGAAAGTTGCAGTTTCTTTCAAGCCAACTGGAGAGCAACACTCTCACTCACATGCAAACCCTGAAAGAAGTAAAACCATCAGCTGATCACCTCCACAGGTATCATCCATGTTAGGAGCACTGCATGGTGAGTTTTCAAGGCGATTTGAAGATTTCAAAACAGTTGAGGATGAAATGAGCATGATCTTCTCTCCCTTCACCTGCATTGTGGATAATGCACCCAGTGACGTTCAGCTGGAGCTCATTGACCTGCAGTCTGATGTGGTACTGGCAGAGCACTTTAAGTCAGAATCAGTGCTGGACTTTTACTCCTCTCTCAAAAAGGAGAACTTTCCAAACATGAGGAGACATGCTCAGAAGATGTTGGTTCTCTTTGGATCTACCTACATATGTGAACAAACATTTTCATTGATGAAGTTTAACAAATCCAGGTATAGATCCTCTCTCACTGATGATCATCTGTCAGCTGTGCTTCGCATAGCCACCTCAGACATTCAGCCTGACTTTGATACACTTGTTAAAGCCCAACAGAGACTAGATTTCTCTCACTGAACAAGAAAAAAAAACTGAAACAGTAAATTAGATGGTTAGACTGCTTAATATTTGGAGTACAAAGACAATATTGATGTCTTTAGAAAGCTAAGGATCTCCTCTTTCCAACAATACTGTATATTAAACTAAAATGTGTTTTGGGGTTAATGTGACTGAGTGGAGAAATGTCAAAATTGTTAAAAACATTCTTATTTTGGGTACCATTGTTTTTGAAAATGTGATTGAATAAATGACATTTCTTGTAAGGCAACCTCACTTTTTCATTGCTTAATAATCATAACATTTACTCTTACCAGTCACAGCTTGTCAAAACAATGCAATTTACCGCTTTTTACAAAGAAATAAAATTAATGTTATGGAGAATTGAGTTCAGGCTATTGGCCCGGCCCTCCATAATATTTTCTCTTTCTCA
The DNA here is from genome assembly GCF_951799395.1 of Argentina silus. NCBI lineage: Eukaryota > Metazoa > Chordata > Actinopteri > Argentiniformes > Argentinidae > Argentina > Argentina silus. Next base: position 19,699,935 of record NC_139655.1, read on the forward strand.
TGTGGCCCCCTGGGAAAAAATAATTGCCCACCCCTGCCCTAGGGCGTGGAGCTTTGTGCGCAAGTCGAGGACGTACTGGATCTCACTCTTACTGTCGCTAGACCCTTCCTCCCAATTTTCTTTAAACAGGTCTAGGACACCCCGGGGCTTACGCCCGTAGAGTAATTCAAACGGGGAAAACCCGGTGGAAGCTTGGGGAACTTCCCGCACCGCAAACAACAGGGGATCTAGCCATTTATGCCAATTCCGACTATCCTCGTGGACAAACTTCCGGATCATTGACTTCAAGGTCCGATTGAACCGCTCACAAAGGCCGTCAGTGGCCGGGTGGTAAACACTGGTTCGAATCGCCTTGATGTTCAACAAGCCATACAGTTCCTTGAGGGTGCGTGACATAAAATTAGTGCCCTGATCGGTGAGAATCTCTTTCGGGATTCCCACGCGGGAGATGACTTGAAACAATGCTTGCGCTACACTCCTGGCAGAGATATTGCGCAGAGGTATTGCCTCGGGGTATCGGGTGGCGTAATCTATCAAGACCAACACAAATCGATAACCCTGTGTGCTCCGCTCAAATGGCCCGATAATATCCATCGCAATGCGGTCGAATGGGTTCTCGACCAATGGTAAGGGCCGCAAGGGGGCCCGTGGGATGGCCGGGGGATTTACTAACTGACATTCCCGACAGGACGCGCACCACCTACGCACCTCTGCCCGAATCCCCGGCCAATAAAATCGAGCCATTATACGGTGCAGTGTTTTGTCATACCCTAGATGGCCCGCCATGGGGTTGAAATGAGCCGCCTGGAAGACCATTTCGCGGCGGCTGCGGGGAACCAGCAACTGGGTTACTTCCTCCTGACTGTGTGAGTCACGACTTACTCGATATAACCTGTCGCTGATAATCGCGAAATAGGGGTGGGCGCGCACTGTGTCTGGCCGTATCAAAGTACCATCAACTACTATCACTTGGTCAAAGGCTGATCTGAGGGTCTCATCACGAGACTGCTCGAGGGGGAAGTCGCCTAGCAGCGGATAGTTCGGCGAGGAAGTCTCGGGGTGAGGCGCCCCCGCCGGCTCCGGCTCCCCGGCAGTGTCGCGAGGCGCCGCCTCGGCACAGAGCACATTACACGCCACACACCTCCCTAGCTGTCGTGCACGCATCCCGGTAGTCCTCTTTACCGCTTGAGGAAACCCCTCCCAATCCACACCTAGAATCAGGGGATGCGTGAGGCGTGGGCTAACCGCCGCCTGTACACTATGGGTTTTTCCCTCAAAATGAATTTCGATAGCGACCAGCGGATATTCGTGAATGTCCCCATGCACACACCTCACCCGCACCCTCGATGCCTTCAACAGTGCCCCCGGCCGAACCAGGCGCTCCTGGATCATGGACTGCATACAGCCCGAATCCAAGACCGCCTGGTGCGTATCACGTTGTATCCTTACCGGAATACGATACGCCGCTCCTAGTCCGGGGGGAGGGCCCGGTATGTCGCCGATGCGGACGACCTGCCCCACGTCCATCGCCTGACACTCGGCCTGCACGTGGCCCGGCCGTCCGCACCGCCAACACACCCCCCCTGTCGCTCGAGGTGCTCTCTGCGGGGCCGGGGCTGGTTCCGGATCGGCGCGCTCCTGCCATCTCGTTCTCGGGGCGGGCGCCGGCCTCCCTCCTTCTGCTCCCCCGGCTCCTCCTGGGCGTTGGCCCCCCCCCCCCTTGCCGCGGGGCCGGGGTTGGTCGTTGTGGCCCCCGCGGTGGGAGGGAGAGATGGTCCTCGGCCAGACCCACGGCGGTCTTTAGGTCCTGGGGGCGGTGGTACTGGACCCAGGCGGCGGTGCGGGCCGGGAGCCCCGCGAGGAACTGCTCCAATACCACCCGGTTCCCGACCTCCACCGCCGAGTTGTTCTCGGGGTCCAGCCACCGCCATGCGCTGTCCCCCAGCCGCTGGGCGAAGGCGAAGGGCCGGCACCCCTCCTCCATGGTCATGGCCCGGAACCGGCGTCGGTGTTCCTCCGGTGTCAGGCCCAGGCGGTCCCGAATCGCCCGGGCCAGGGACTGGTAATCCCGTTGGGCGGCCGCCGGCAAACTGTGGGCCGCGAGCTGCGCCTCCCCTGACAGGAGGGGCAGCAGATGGTAGGCCCACTCTCGGTCCGGCCACCCCGAGATCCTCGCCGTCCCCTCGAACACCGCGAGGAACGCCTCTGGGTCGTCCAGGTCCCCCATCTTCTGCAGCTGGACCTTGGGGGGACCTGGTGCCGCTCCGGTCCCCGGCGCCGGCCCGCCGGCCCTGTCCGCGAGCCTCGCCGCCGTCAGCTCCTCTAGGGTCGCCTGCTGGGTCTGCTGCAGGGCCGTCTGTTGCTCGAGAACGAGCGTTATCCTTGCAATCGCCGCTGTTAGCGCGTCCATCTAGCCTTTTTCTGTGTCCCAGGTTGGGCGCCAATGTAACAATGTCCGGTGGTACACAGAGGCAGACGCAGTATAATGATAAGGGAATTTCTCCCGTTTATTCTCAAAGGGGTCCGCTGGCACGGTTTGGCTTTCCAGCCTCGTTCAAAGTCTCTCTTTTGGTGCTCTGCTCTCGTCGCCCGCTTCTCCAGCTTAGCTCCCTTACTGAAATGGCAGAAGCACACCCATCTTAAACATTCGCCGGCGAGACTTAATTCGCAGCAGGTGTGCAACAAAAGTCTCGCCGACACAACCCCGGCCACGGTCCTGTAGCTCCCTCTACAGGCCGAACGCTGCATGTCCCCCCACAGAGGGTATAAAATCTTAGGTGACTAAAAAAGTACTTAATTAAATTTAGAAAAACTGTTGCTTTAATTGCAGGTTAGATCTTTATTTAGGCTTAAAGCTTTACAGCATAGCAAAAATATCAAAAGGGATTACAGACAGTATAATAAAAATGTTAACAATTGTTAAAAATGTTAAAAGTAGAAAATAATAAAAATCCTACCACTTTCCCTACTCTGTCTGATCTTACTTGATTATGAATTTGGAGAGGACCCAGTGGCGTCCCGTCGAACGGAACCAGCTCCTCGATCAGCCACGGCAATGTTAAGGGACTGGCAGACGTGCAATCAGCCGAGAGACACGACTCTCGCTTCCCCTTCCAAGTGAAGCAAGAATTTCTTTCCCGAGCATAAAAATGAAAAAGTGTAAAAAAAAATTTCTTAGTCTAAGTCTTAGAAACTGCCTGACACTGCTAGAAAAAGCCACCATTGCTTGTTGAGGTAGGGACTCTAAGGTTTTGAATATTTACACTATAGTTGTATTGAAATCTACTGTACTGTATATGTATAAAGAGCTGTGATTGAGGGTTACCTTGGTGTAGAGGTCGCTCATCCTTGGTATCCCTCCCCTCAACCATTCGCGGCTTCAACTCAAGAGTAGTCCCAGCACCCTGCGCTTGCTGAAACATTGGTATCTCCAGGGTTACCAAGCAGAAATAAATCCTGGCATCCTTTAGGGCCACCTTTTTGATGTCAAGATCACTCTTCTCATTTTCTTGGGCACAGTGCGTCTTTACAAGATGCTTGACCTCAGGGAGTGTGGGGTCAACCCTGAACCATTCTACATTGGCCCTAGTTTGGTTCTGCTGGATCTTCCAGTGGCATGTCATGTGCACAGTGTCCCCAACTGTGGCCTGGATATTAACAGGGGACTGAGTGACCATAAGATTGGTCCCTGAGGTTTGCCTGTATTGGAGGTCAGCCATACCAATGTTGAATCCTACAGGAAGTAAGTTATACAATGATAGAGTTCATGTAAATAAATATATGGTAATCTAGCAGAATTGGGTGTGTGATGCAAGCAAGGAGAGGGCATAACTCTGACAAATTGTTTCTTGTTAAAATAGAGTCAGGGTGGTAGCATCCACTTCTTTCTTACTACCTGAAACTAACAATGCAATAACAAGTCAAAATGGGTCTATCAATTACCTGCATACACTACATATCAGAACAAATGAGAATATTCAAAATTACAAAAGTAAAAAATAAATCTATATCATTCTGATACTGACATTTCCCTTGATCATGGCAGAACTAAAACACCACAAAAAGTACTATGGTAACAGGTAAAGACATATCTAAGAATAGACATATGTTTGTGCCGATGATCTAATTGTTTCGGCATATCTTACCAGACCAAAAGAGGGTCAAGACAAATGTCATAAGATGCATCTCAAGCAAAGTAGTTCGGATACAATGTATATCCTTACATAAATAGATACGTATCTCTTGTCTTCACCTCAACCGCTCTGGAAACTGACGCATGCTCAGTTTTTTTTTAGCCATCAACATGGTTGGCGTCACTTGAAATAACGACTGAATGTGTCTAAAATGTTCAAACATAAGAATGGCTTCCCTTCCTAAATAAAAATGTTGAAGTGCTGAACCGGACATTCATCAAATACATAAAAGGACAGGCCATCAGATAGCTTGCCTTGGAGACAGTGGCCCAGTTTGATTACTTTAATTGCACTCCCCATCATTGGGGTACTGATCTGACATGACATGACAAGGAAACCATTGCTAACACTTATTAAGCAAGAGAGAAAGGATGCTGATGTTGAAAGTATTCAAACAAGGTGTGTGAGTGAAAACCATTCTACAAATGTTTTGGTTGGTCCAATCAAGGATCATTCTTAAGTGTATGTTTTCCACTGAAAATAATACATTCTCAAAGGTGTGGTAGATATCACTCCGTGGAATAGTCCTCTTCTGTGAGGCCAACAACAGCAAGTAGCTATTGTGGTGGAAGTCTAGGATTTACCACTCTGTACTTCAGCTCTTCGGAGGTAAGAATCAAGAAACAAGTCCTGAGTAGCCACAATATCTGAGTCCGGTATTTATTGCTTGCAAACAAGAGACAAGAGCGTAACAGCAGCCCAGCGTAGATCCGGGGTCCGTTCAGCACAAGTCTGAAGAGACGATTATCAGGGTTGTCTTTTATACAGTTTAAACATAATGGTAGGCGCCGCCAAGGCTATTGGCTGATGGGCTTGTGTTTACGTGAGAGAGGGCGGGAGAGAATGAACAATGGGGAGACTTTCTTACTGATCAATCGGCGCTTTCTTACTGATCAATCGGCGTTCAACATTTCACACCTATCGGCAAGATATGTCTGTTCCCCCATTACTGCGCTCCCCCACCACTCCCTCCGAAATCACCGCTGTTCATATGGTAAATCATACAGTGCTTCTCAGAACAATGGCTATAGAACTTTAGAGGTGTGGCAAGAGAAAATGTAATCACAGTAGTTACACAAGTTGTATCAGTCATATGAAAGTGTATAACCTGAAAATAGTTCTATCAATGTATTTTCCATAACACTATGCAGTCTTGTATGGACCCTTCGTGAGATCTCACTCACAAACAGGAAGTGTCTCACCAACACACTTGAGATAAGCTTACTCAATTCATTTTTAATGGGGTTTGTTCTGCATTTCAGTTGTCACTTCTCTTTGAGACAACAACTACAGAGACCTTTTCAAGACCTTTAAACTCACAGGGTCTCTGGAAACTTAGTGTTGAAATACCTTTATTATCGAATCAGAAGACTTACTACTTACTACTGTACCAGTCTGTACAAAACAAATCAAATGTCTCTTAGATCTGTATAGCAGTTGACAAAAACACATTGGCAAATTATATATATTTTTTCATTTAGCAAGAACTTAATCTGCAGCCTCACAAAGCCTTTAGTTATCTTCACAGAAGACAGATGGGAGATTGAGTGTCACAGTCTAGTTCTTGATGTTGAAGTAAATGAAGAAGGTCCTGATCTCTTTGGGCGATATGGTCACATTGAAATCTCTCATGCCAACGCACGACTTTGGGACCTCTGAAACAGACAAACAAAAATAAATGCACAACTAACAATGTGAAGACCATGAAATATGGTAATAATCAAGAACCACATTAGAGAGAGCATTGATCAATAGTTGTTGATTCCTAAAAGCACACCGATGACTTCTTTTCACTTTAACAAAATTAATTTCTTTCAGATGCAATATGCATGCAAGTTTAACTGAAACTGGCCACAAAGCCTCTCACCCTTTTCTGGGTCCTCTGTTGTCCACTTCCACCTCTTGAGGTCTGAGATATCCCAGGTTCCTGTGAGAGAACGCTCCTCCACCGCTCTCACTTCACCCATGCCATGCAGAACCTCCTGTTTATGTAGGTAATGGACATTTAAATGCAGGTGTAAAGGAGGAAATAAAGTATCATTACTAGTATTTGTTGTATTCATCCGCCAGTAGTTTGAGTTACCTTCAGGTTTATGTTGGCAGGCTGGGACAGAACTGGGTCTTCTCCCTCCTCATACAGGTGCATGATCCTCAACAGGACCCGATCATAGTCTGGTTCTGAACGCAACCCTTTACCTGGGCACAAAGCACAGACTCTAAGTTACAATCCTTAAACAGATCTGTACCCCGCTGTGTTCCTCAGTCCAATATATAGGTGTCTAGTTTCCTCAAAAGCACAACACAATACAACAACACCAATGGCAAGACAAAAATACGATGGCTTACAGTAGAGATGCAGTAGCCAGTGGCCTACCTGTCTCTACGTTCTGGAGGTGCAGGGTGTGGTTGGAGCTGTAGGCCCATCCCGGGACACTCAGGGTGAGCAGGTGGAGGTTCTTGGGCAGGACCACAGGCCGTGCCGGAGATCCACCCCGAGGATCCTTCTCATTCCATGGCTTCTCTAGAGGGGGCAGAACAGCACACTGTGGGAATCTACTGACACACGTGTCACATGTCCTTATACGGTTTAGATCACTAACGAGACAGGAAACATACTAATATTGAAATGGGTTGATCATTATCCTTAAAACTACAAGAGACGATAGCTAGCATTTCTTAATTTTTCCTTTCCTGTCTTAGGAATTTTCATAGAGAAATAACTGTTTCTCACTAGAGTAGCTCAGTATGAAAAGTATTTGTCACACCTATCATACTGAGAGGAGAGAGGACTGACTCACGTGGCTGGTCTATGAGCATTACTACAGGTCTGTGCTGCAGCTCTAGCGCTTCCCTCTGGTAGAGAGAGGACGTGGCGGTCAGGGAGCCCAGCATCATCCACAGAATAGGCCTCACCAAGGAGCTGTCATTCAGGGTCAGGTTATAACCCAGGTTCCACTCCTGATTGTTCCACAGACGCCTGTGGAGCATCACCTGGGACAAACATTGGGTCAGTGTGTGTGAGTAAATATGAAAGTTGATAGGGAATGTATGTGTGTGTGTGTGTGTGTGTGTTACCTCTAGCTGTCCCTGACACTGGCTGGACACTCCATGGGCTCTCTCACTGAGGAGGACCAGCCTGCTATATTCATCCTCAATGTAAGCTGTCCGTACCATTGGGTAGTAGTTCTGCAATGGTCACAAACACAGGAAAACAATAGGATCACTATTCATTTTGAGCCAGGATAGAACCATATTACTTTTTTTTTTTTATCAAGCATAGCAAGAAATATAACATTCAACAACAAACAAAAACACACTTATCTCATAGATACAATGTCATAATCATTCTTACTCTAGCAATGGTGTTATTGGCAAACACCCTGTAAGTTCTCTTCATCATCTGGTAGCCGTTGTCATCACTGAATATGGTCCTGTTGTTCTTCAGACTGGTCGTGGTCCGAAGGACAGCCTCTCTGTTCATCACCAGGGGGCCCAGTGAATAGCTCTGCTCCAACCTGTTGCACGGCAGTCTGTCCTGGAAGCCCTCTGGTATTCTGGTGATGACTGAGTAGGAGTAGTCCTCATCTGCTTCCTCCCTGCACACATGAATGAGAATAGGGGGGGGGTAACAAGTAACAAGGAAGGGGGGGGGGGGGGTAACAAGTAACCCCAAAGACAGAGAGGTTGCTATTCCTACCTGTAGAAGTACTGCCGGATCTCAGAAACAATCTTCCCGGGGACAATCTCCATTTTGACAGCCTTGTAGGCCCGCAAGGCTGAACCATTAGCAGTGAAGATGTAGTTGTCAGAGATGGGCCCTGCCTCTTTGTCTCCGTTGGCATGGTACTCCCAGAAGTCCTGGCTCATCCTCACTGTTCTCTGCTTCTGCCTGTCAGGTCACAGAAAGTCACAGAATGTCACAGAATGAATCTATGACCATGTAAATAATTAGGGTTAGTTATTCTGTATATGCAGTTAACTTGGCAAGTTAGTTTTTAAGAATAAGTAGTGATGGATCAACATTACATGTCAGTGATGCTGTGCAGTAGGTTTGTATTCTGATCAAACATGATCTTATAACACTTATTCAGAACAGGCAAGAGCCTCCTTCCTGTCTTCATCCAGTATTCAACACTCCTTCTCTGGAACATCACCTCCTTAGCCACATGGGTCATGATGCACTTAGGCCCTACATGGCACTGCTTCTCAGAGAATCTGATTAGGTACTTCCTGTACTGGAGACCACCCAGTTCCACCACAATGAAAAGGTCATAGGTGCTGTTAGATTCAGCTGACCTCTGGATCTGTTGGAGGAAGAGAATAAACCAGTTTTTTTTTTTTGGGGGGGGGGGGGGGGGGGTCATAGCACTACAGATAAATGGAAGGATTTTATTAAGCACAAGGGGGCTCACATCTTTGAAAAATAAAATTCTAACTCTAACGTAGACTACCTGTGCAGGAGCAGGCCGTCCGTCGTCGTCAAATACGGTTGCCATGGGGAAGGCTACTGTGACGTTGATGAAGGTGGTGATGTTCCATGCCAGGGGGTTGTATACCATGACATGCTGTTCCAGGTCCTGGTGGGCACCTGCCATTAGATTATCAAAATGATTGATCGGTCAATCTCCTAGTTAGTTGACAAAGCTGTACAGCAATGCTATAGTACATTTTACATTTATGGCATTTAGCAGACGCCTTTATCCAAAGCGACTTACAACAAATACATTTGTTTAAGTAAGTGAATCATCTATCCAACAGTCATCATAAGACAAAGTAATCAATGCTCACACCAGGGGCCATTGGCAGTCGTAATGCCAGAAGGCATTTTTAAAAATGTTTTATTATTATTATTATTTTAAATTATTTATTAACAGGAGAGAACTTGTACAGGGAAGTGGGGGTGAAGAGGTCACAAGGTTAGGGGTTGGGGTTAGTACAGGGGGGGTAGTGGGGGTGAAGAGGTCTTTAGAAAGGACTGTTAAGATGTAGCCTGAAGAGATGGGTTTTCAATCTACGGCGGAAGATCGGTATTGACTCTGCAGTCCTGACAGTGGTGGGAAACTCATTCCACCAGCGGGGCACCAGGACAGTGAAAAGCCGTGACCGAGTGGCACAGCCGCTGCATCCACATAGAGGCGGCGATGCAAGGCGGGCAGCCTTAAGTGGAAGAGCGGAGTGATCGTGCAGGGGTTTGGGGGCTAACCATTGCTTGCAAGTATGGAGGGTCTTGAATCTGATGCAAGCTGCTACCGGGAGCCGGAGGAGGGGCGTGACATGGGAGAATTTGGGGAGGTTGAACACCAGACGAGCGGCAGCGTTCTGGATGAGCTGCAGAGGTCTGATGGCGGAAGCGGGGAGTCCGGCCAAGAGTGCGTTGCAGTAGTCAAGCAATTGCACAGGTTGATCCATACACTTTACCTTTGCTCCTTGAATCTCGTCTGTAGAGGGGGCCAGAGGTACCAAGGGACTGGGGAAGTAAGAAGAGGGCGGCCACTAACTCGTCCACTCCCATCATAGCCTGGGTCAGGTGCTGAACATACATGTCAGCCACCTTAGGAGACTCTGTCCCAGTGATGCCATCATGGTGCTGCACCTGCAGACAATAAGGGGTAAAACATGGAGAAAAATAAAGCTTTTACATTTCAACTTCTGACATTATATTATAGAAGCCTCTGTTTGTATATGTGGCCAAATAGGAAAAAAAATATATATATCAGGATTCAAATCAGAGAAAGGACATTTATATCAGTGAGTATCTTGATCAGGCACCTCTGAGACAGCCCAGCGGAGGGCCCTCAGCTTCTCCAGGGCCCAGTCTTTCGGGACATATCCGTCAGGGAAGCTGACACGGTAGCGGGTGAAGAGAGTGTCTGCAGAGTGTAACTGGGAACTGGCCCTTTTCGCCACCCCCTTCAGAACATTCCGGGAGGCATAGAACCCAGTCCATGCTTGGAACGGTTCTGGAACAAGAACATAACTCTTAGAACAGTGGCAAATTGAAACAGTTTGGGGCAGTGACACATTGAACACCCACCAGTGGAGTAAGGAAGGAAGTCCTGACTTCCCCTCACCTCCCAGGTGAGATTTGATTGGTGGACTGCTTGGAAGTACTCGCTGAGAGTGGCATACTGGATAGTCACTCCAAACTCTTTGCTGTTCTGGTTGATGTAGTCCACTAAGGGGTCCATGTTCATGAACTGCATTGATGAGTTGTAGAACTGCTTGTCACAGCCCTGTGATGTCAAATAAACAGGAAAATAGAATATCAGTCAATGGAAAAGATACATCAAATATCTAGGGTGCATCACAACACTCCAAGTAATACACCCCCACCGTTTCCTTCTCCCTCTGTCTTGTTTTACTGGCCTAGCTATGTTTTTTTCAATGTTTTATTTTTTCCCCTTCGTACCGTTCACTTGCTTTATTAAAATCGTCTTTGGGTCTTAGAAAAGCACTATATACATTTTATGTATCATTATTGCCATTGCAATTGACCTCTAGAAAAGAAGAAGGTATGAGAAAGAGGTTGTGCCTAGACTCACCCAGGGCCAGAGCACATGGTTAGTCCTGAACCAGGTTGCCCTCTGCTGGATGTTTTCCACCATGGTCTGGGCATAGTAGTGTATCGTATCCTTGGTGACAGGCAGGCTCATGTTGGGGTAGATTCCATCTTTAGGGGGGTCAGGGAAAAGGGCCACTCCATTCCAATAGAAACCAGAGCTAAGAAAGAACAACCGATCAGAGAGTAGTTGTCATGTTGAGAGTGAAATTCAGTTGGTGCTAAGCAATGCTTTCTAAATGCAGTAAGTAGGGTATGCTATAAGAGCTAACTTATGGAAAATGGTGGGTGAGGGGGACAGTTGTTTTGGGTAGGAGAGGGGTGGAGGATACCTGTTTGAGAATGGCAGGTAAGAGGGGGTGCAGTAGCTGAACTGGTCCATGGTGTGGGTGAATATCTCCTGATGGTCTTTCAATGAGGGCGAGCCTCTCCATACAAACTGCAGCCTCTGGTCAAAACACACAGACATTTGATACTACAGACAAGATGCTGCATAAAAGGCATTGACAATGTTCTTGGCTCCTTGTCTTGTCATAAAACTGTGACTTGTCCAGTGGCAGTAGAAGAGGTGTTGATCGTACCTTGCTCTTCTGCATGCCATCTTTAAGGTCATAGTCAATACGTGAGATAAGATGGGCATCAAACCCTGCCAGGGCGAAGAGGACAGGGGTAGTGGCAGAGGCTCCAAAAGGGTCGACATGCCACGAAAACCGGGGCCGGACTCCAAATGTCTCATACAGGAAGCCATGTCCCTCTGCAATGTCAGTGTGTGTGTGTGTGTGTGTGTGTGTGTTTGTTACATACATTACATTACAATACATGTTGCTAAGGGTTTATCAATTTATCAAGGGTACTGGGTGAAGGAAGCCCAGACAAAAAGACAGCCAAACAAATTGCTGTAAAACCACTTTACCTGTCAACTGCAGTATCTCATCATCTAGATCTGTCACAGCTTCATCATGCATCACTTGGCCCCCAATTATGAACTCAAGTCGACCCTCCTTTAGTAGCTGTTGGACCTGGTGGGCAAGATAGATCAATACATTATTTAGCATTCTTGCAATAGCTTGCCGAATCAAGATTCATATTGTGACACTGCCTTAATTGCCATAGCCTATAGTGGGGGGCTGGGGGCATAATAGTTGCAACTGCAAACCCTGAGACCTCACACAAAAATACAGACGAAAACAGAAAACCACACCGCTGCACTCTATCGGGCATAACAAAATAAGATGAGTAGTGAGTGTGACACCTCGGGGTTGCAGTTACCTGTTTCTTATGCTTCTCAGTGGCCACAGAATCCCACCACATGCGGAAGAACTCCTGCTCCACCGCGATGAATTTGCGCTGTTTGACCCGTGTCAGCTCCTCTGTCACGCTCGAGTACACGTTTGCTGCATAGGCATGCATGCTCTCCTGTGAAGTACATTCATGTGTACATTCAGTGTAACGCAAATTGTGACAGTATTGAACTAATATATACTATATGTAATATATATACTAATATAATATAATATAATATATACTGAATTTTCGACCAATTTACAAACCTGGATTGTGTACACCCAGCCAACATCCATGTGACTGTGAGGGACGACAAACGTCTGAATTAGGCTTGGTCCATTTTTGTCCGTATATGAGACTGTGAAGCATAAATAGAGTGCACAAATTGTGAAAAGTCTCATATCTAAAGTGCAAGCAAAAAAAAAAGACCTTAACATACTCTTGAACTAGGATGCTAATGGTTACTTCCTTATTATTGTTTTGCTGTTTCACGTGACAGAGTGGGGGCCGCTCCTAAAGGTATGGAGTGGCAGAAAGATCAAACGCATGAGATGCTGCGCAACACAATCAACGAATGTAAGCAGCGCAGAACCCTGTAGATCTTGAACGTATTCAATTTCTAGTGTTCATTTCGTCATTGGTGAACTTCACCCTGGAAGACATTCAGCGCCACACACTGTACATTTGGAGGTGAATACACAACAAACATGTCAAGAAACAGGAGAATAACTTTGATATTCGGAGGTTTTATAACAGCTGTTGCTGCTGCATTCTATCCTATATTTTTCCATCCCCTCACGCACTCAGCGGATTACAGTAAGTACTTCAGTAATGAAAGCTCACACTTCGCGTCCGTTTCTAATAGTTACACAGTGACAAATGTGACCACAGACAACATGATGCCATCATGATTCGGATGTATCATAACAGTAGCTACATGTAGCCCGTAGTGCTAAAGCTCTGGCAACATAACTCACAATGTTACAATGTAACTGAAAGCCTCTGTGTTTTACTGTCTGCCTACCAACTGCAGTTATGAGGTGTAATGAAAATGCAGTAAACTGTAATATTTAGACGCAATTATGCAATTGAATTCCAGTTATACTGCATTATGAATTTACAGTAGGCTATTTGTAAAAACTGTGTATTTTGTCTCTGCAGAACAAGTCCAGAGGGAAAACAGAGCCGGCATCAATCAAGCAGATGTGCAACCAGTTGGTAAGACTCGTATTAATAAGCCCGAATGGACAGCTGTTTATTATGCGGAGGTATACTATTATACCTTATTAAGTCCATGAGCTGGAGTTCTTGAGCACTCAGGGAGCAATAACTCGGTGGAGCAAAGGATCGTGTCATTTAACCTTTAGCCAAGCCTTTAGCTGCTAACTCATTACACTTTTTCCCATTCAATTAATCAGTGGTCCTCTCCTACTTTTCTCTCTATATTCAGTCTTGTTTCCCTATGCAATTTCATTTGTTAGTTTGTACGTTTGTACCTCCCTTTGTATCTTGTGTGCCCCTTAGAAACCACAACATACAATCCTTATCGTCCATATCTTCCCCTCAATAACCTTCAACAATTCCTAATGTAGTTATACATATTGTTAATGGGATCCACTGCGTCATCAATTCTCCTTTACGGCATTGTGACCGATGTACCCATAGTCTCATTATCAAGCCTCTGAATCAGCCCAAATCAAACCTTTTCAATCATGCTATATTGCTTCATAATCATTGTGATATTTGTTTTCTGCCAATAGGTGTAAAAGTATGGTCAGATCCTTACAAGTCGAAATGATGACCACAGACTGACGCTGTTATGGAAGACATATGCTGATGAAGACTGTTCATTTTCCTGATGAAAATCCAGTTTTGCTGAAGATGATGATAAATATCATTTGACGTGTGCGTGTGAAAGAATGTTTGCACGAGTGAGTGTTTGGACGAATGATTGGGTGTGGTGAGTGGACGCTTTCTTTATCCTGTGAATAAAGTTTAAGGCCCTTAGAATTGCTAACCCTAACCCTGCTCCATATGTTTTGAGTAAATTAAATGAAACACCTGAAATTGCTTATACATTGTAACTTTGGTCATGTTGGATGTCAATGCATAAGACTACACGTCCACGGGGTGGCACTATTTGCTCATGAGTTACACTTGCAGAGAAGAGGTTTTGTGTGTATGCTCAGTGGACCTATGTTATTACGACCTCAACAGAGAAAACCACAAAAGATTAAGTTTATACACTCCATATGCATTACATGATGATTGGAAGCCTTGAGACTAAGATGTATGGTCCTCATCATCATGCATAACATTATCTATGAGGTCTCTCACAACAAATCCCCAAACTGTCAAAATAGTGTTACAGTGTCACCCTGTGTTGCCGTGTGAGATTTCATTGATGTAGGCCGAACATTACCATCCATGCATCGTTCATCATAGCAGAATCATTTAGAAAAATAAATCAGAGAGAGGAGTATTGGAAAAATAAAGGGATTTTTTTTTTTTTTGTCATTTCAAAGCCGTATATCTAAAGCCTTGCCAGCAAACCCAACTACCACAGCTAACAGTCACCCTCCCTCTCAACCCCTAATCAACAAACTCCATTGTTTATGAGATGTTGTTATTGTTTGCCCCGTTAAGAAACAAAGAAAACTCAAGAGCCCAGCTGCGCAGGGACTTCCAAAGTAAAAAGCGGAAAAAGGGAAAACGAAAAGCAGAAATTCCTCTCATTCCCCGCTGGTGTTTTCCAGATTCCTCAAACGACAGATCCTCGAGTGTGTGAGTGAAGTAAGCCACCAAAGGGAAATTAGACTGTACAGCAAGAGGAAGAGAACCACATTCTTGAGGGAACGCGTCACAGACACAATGAACAGATCAAAAATAAATAATCCTGTTTCTAGGCTAAACAAGTAGGCAGCAGGTATTGTAGCCTACCACTTTTAGTCTACCCTAATAAATCAGTCCTTGTTACGGAAGCCTGTCTCTTCCTTGATAGAGGATAGGGGTCCTTGACTCTCTAATTACACAATGCATCTCAATGACAAATGGCAAAGCACTCCTCTGCATCTGCCAGTAGTAGAATAGGCCTATATCATGCTTTTATGGTTTCATATGTTGTCTTGTCCTATGTGTAGCATCTCTGTCCTATTCAACTGAATATGTAGATCAACACCCATCACCATACAGACTTCTCAATAGGGTCATAACCCTCTATAAACCAACAACAGTCCTTCATTGTGTCTCCCCAACAGTTTTAGCACCACAGTATCTCTAAGCAATCAAACTATCACACAACTCACCCTTACCTCGTGATGCCTGTTCAGAATCCAATGCTAACTCTTATTTTGACAATTTTTAAGCGCACTGGTAACTGGCCACAGTTCTCCAGTAATTGCTATGGGAACAGAGGTTGACAGACAAGCAGCAGGGTTTTAGAAACAGCAGGAATGATTTAGGAAGGGGAGGAGCTGGATGTAATATACTGCTTAACTTCTAACGCAAACTATGTCATGCGTGGAGATGAATTGAGAGACGTAAATGAGTAGATACACAAGGTAATTAGAATGTAAACAAACAGCAAGAACTGTAAGAGCTATTAAAGTGCCTCCCCTATGTGCACTAAATCAATAATTAAAGACAGAGAGAGCTTTGAGGCATGTTTATTGTTGCTGAAGTTTTTCAAATCAAATTTAGGATGACTTTTATAGCTCTTGTGCGACTGCTTTCCTGTCACTGTGTTGGATCCAAAAGGCGTATTATGGGATGCATGTATCCTTGTTTAGGTCATTAGTACCAACAATTGTGTTGACATGTTCATGTCTCTCTCTCTCTCTCTCTCTCTCTCTCTCCCTCTCTCTCTCTCTCTCTCTCTCTCTCTCTCTCTCTATCTATCTATCTATCTAAAAAAACACACACACACACACACAGACTCTCTCACTCTCTATCTTCTCCCACTGACAATTAAGCAGGGCCTAAATTCCTCATCCTCGTCAGTATTTCTTCCCCTCAAAAACAATGTACTCTAGCACTAGCCGCATTCTTGGGTAACCAGGCTAAATGCTGTGGAAATAGATAGCGTAAGTATTTAGCAACGTCTGGAAAAAGCACATCCCAGCAGGCAGTTGAACAGTGCTAGTGACAGTGTGGTCTAGGGTGAGCTAACGTTACTGAATCTCACTGACTGCCCAGAGAGAATAGCATCTTTGAACACAGAAACCCAGTATCCACTCAAACATAAACAAAATTGTTGGACTTACTGGAAGACCATCATCGTGTGTGTGCTTGTTTTGAACCATGTTCAAATATGCCCACTGCAAAACGTAATTGTGGTCAGTATTGGGTTGCTTTTCTACTGCTGAATTGTAGCGGTATTGTTCCTCAGTTTGTGATGTTGTATTTGTTTATTTCAGAAAAGCTTTAATTGAAGCGGTGTGCATGGTCTGAGAGCGTTGAAATATGAATGGCCTTCTAGTTGTTGCTTGTTAATGTTTTGGGGTCTTTTTGAAATAATTAAACACATACAATGTTACTGAGCTCTCTCTCTCTCTCTGTGTGTGTGTGTGTGTGTGTGTGTGTGTGTGTGTGTGTGTGTGTGTGTGTGTGTGTGTGGGTGCAGGTGGGTCTTTCACTCTCTCAACAGCTGACCTCGTAAGTGCTGACCTGTTTTCAAGTGTGTGTAAGTGTGACACACACAACAGCAATAACAGTCCTTACAGAAGGAACCATTCTCCTTTTCACACTGGTCGTCAAAAGCAAACAAATGTGCTGGGCAGTATAAGGGGAAAGACTCAACAACTCCTTACACATGTAAAACAGCATCTCGGCCTGTGTACTGTATGGCCTGCTCTATTTTCTATAGAGGCTTCAGCTTAGAAAGGAAGGCTCCTTAAAGAAAGCTGAGGGCATGTTTAAGGCTTGACTGTATAGGCCTATTCTACAGATTGAGAGGGAGGGAGCCTCACATGCTAGGCTTTAGTCTCTTCACACAGCTGGTGAATGGGATTAATTGGGAGGTGAAGGAGGCGTTTAGGGGTCTAGAATGCTCTCTATAATGCATACAAATATCTCTTACCTGGCCTGAATACAAACACAGATACACTGCAGAAACAACTTATTATTTATTTTTTGTTTTGATAATGATAGGGGTAAAAGAGTTCTGTTTCTAAATCTTCCCAGAGCATTGCTGTTTTAAAAGGTACCAAGTCTTTGCCTCTATTTCTTTTCAGTAACATATCATCTCATTAGAACATAGCTAATTGAATCCTTATTGTCTTTAATCCAAAATAACACAGAATTACAGTAGTGCTGCATCAGACTGTGCATAGCTTGGCTGTCAATCAAACTGTTTTGCAGAGTTTTGTTTTATACAGTTCAATTATAACCTTTTTATCCATCATACATTTAACAGTGGGAAGACTGTTGACTTGGGCCACCCCCATTGTCAAGGGGGCCAGAGCTAGGCACTCATGCCATTCTTGAAGCATTTCAATAGAGAAAAGAAAAGAGAAGTGATTTACTGGCCACATTAATACTTGACACTTTCATTTTGTGAAAATAATTCCACGTCCTATCAAAGTGATCCCACACATTAAATACTGTGGAAAGCTCATATAATCACTTTTATATGACTTTTTATTCATATTTCCTGGCACTGCCTTTTTTCCTAGGTCGCAGGAACTAAATAAAAATAAACAGCAAAGCCTCCCGACGACCCTTAAAAACTGTATTTTAGTGAGCTCCACAGAAAGGCACTTACATTTATGAAACATGGATTTAACAACACATTTGTACATTTAATGAAGGAGGAATGTGATATAATGAATAAGCCTAACATTGTGATCTACTTCAATACATTTGGATGTTTTGTGATTGAACAGTTTGTTTGAATTGAACTAAACTTGTCAGTGATTCAGAGAGCATAAGACACCTCTTTTTCAAAGCTCTATATCCACTGTATCCTATTATTAGTGGTTAGTACAGAGAATTGGCTTATTCAATAACTCAAACTGTCTTTTTACGTAGAACTGACAAAAATGAAACAATTTAATGAATGTTCAATATTGATGATCAATCATCATGAATCATGTATGGTATCTATTTCTAACAAAGCCACACATGCACACACACACACACACACACACACACACACACACACACACACACACACACACACACACACACATTTTTGTTTCTCGTGGGTTTTCATTAGAGCCCTGTGGATGACAGCAGAATATATGACTTGGCCAGGACTGAGGATTCTGGAAAGTAATGGAATTTTGGAACTGTTGACGGAACACAGGCTGTCCGCTCTTGGCTGCCCCGATGAGGAATCCTTCTCATTGTGCATACGAATGTACTGGCCACAGCCTTGGAGGAATGAACTCTGACACCACAATGGGTTTAGGACATCCACAGAGACATGACCTAGCACACTGATATATTGGCATCATACAACTGTACTCACATTGTCTTGGAGTAGAATTATGCTGATGAAGTAGCCCCTAGTTACAGATTGTTGCCCCACCACCCCTAGTCTTTGGACAACTACAGTAGTTGATGACATACAAAGTTATAGCATGTAGCAGATGTGCATTCAAAGGATTACAGTATTAAAGTCAAGGTGATTCACCTTCATTGTCAAAATGTATCATTAAACCATTATTGAGATATTTTTAACATAAGCCCATATCATACTACCATAGCAGAAGAGGACTTCTCCTACAGGATGGAAGTGAAATATTGCACCTGAGCTTCAAGCCGTCCTCCCTCAGGCTCTGCGCCTACTCTGTGGGGCTTGTGGTCTCTCTTCTCATCCCCCCCTTCCTCCTTCTCCATTCAGAGAAACACTAACCACATGTTTCTCTGTGGAATCCCAGACGGGCACCGTCCCAGACCAGAGTATAGCTACTCTTCCCCCTGGCATCACTGAAATTACCCTGTAATTAGACAGGGGCTTGGATGGTGGATGTTGGACAGGGCCTTTGTTTGAGAAGATGGTGTGTGGAGGGGGGTTGGAATGATGGTATGATGTCACTGCTGGTTTGGTATGGAACGTGGCCGCCTGCGGTGGTGGTGCCGGTGTTGTATTTGGGCTCTGTGGGTTGTGTGCATTGATAGATGATATCATGTAGAGATGGAGGGATGGCGAACATCAGCGAACAGGAGCACAGTGGGGGTTGTGTGTGTGTGTGTGTGTGTGTGTGTGTGTGTGTGTGTGTGTGTGTGTGTGTGTGTGTGTGTGTGTATGTGTGTGTGTGTGTGTGTGAGAGAGAGAGAGAGAGAGAGAGAGAGAAAGAGAGAGAGAGAGAGAGAGAGAGAGAGAGAGAGAGAGAGAGAGAGAGAGAGAGAATGGAAAACCATGAAACTGTTTTAAATCTTATCTTTGTGTTAATGTTTCTTTCTAGTTATGGTTCAATGCATCATTTGGACCGAGGCAGAGGTATCAAATAGTGTGGTTTGTATTGGATGAGAGGAGAGGTTTATAGGAAAATGATCTTGTGCTTGTGGGCTTTGGCATTTATTTGTATGCATACTGCATAATGGTGTCTTGTCCACTTCACATGTTTGGAATGGATGTTTGTATATCTATTCAATGTCGTTGCACAATATAAGATGTCTGTTGACAATGCTCTGAAGGATTATTTGCAATACCACATACATGCTGTACACAGTATATTATGCACTACTCCAATAGCACTGAGTAAAATGTATTACAATAAATTAAATGAGTAAGTTGGTTTCTGCATGGTATGAATGCATATATTTGCATGCATATATGTAATCTAGTTTATACACAATACTGTATAGTGTGACATCTACAGTATCGTCTAATTACATTTGTATGCCACTGTGCTTGCTTTGTTACTGGCTATTGTGAGAAATGAGGACTTGTTATGTACTTAGAATCAAATTCCACAAATTTGTTGCAAAATTTACAATCATTGCCTTCAATAATGTTTGTATGAAACAAGCTTGATGTGAGTGAAGCTACAATAACAGAGATTAAGTGGACTTGAGTAATCTCGCAAAGTTTTTGAGGAGAGGGCCTTTGCCCAAGTAAACTCGGCCGAAAACGGAGGAATTGCGCTCTGGAACGTCGCAGTGTAACCGGAGCATTGTTTTGGGAATAGCCTGAGGGAACAGAGCTATGTTTTCCAAAGTCTTTATCTCCTGTGATACGTTAGCAAGATTTGCTGAGGGACGGCGATGGTTCCTGACAGAGGAGGGGGGGTTAGTGGATGTCGGACTTACAAGAACGGTTAAGTCAGGAAAACAAGTTGAGGGAAACCCTATACCTCTCTCTGGCACCAACACAGACATTCTCTTTCACACACACACACACACACACACACACACACACACACACACACACACACACACACACACACACACACACACACACACACACACACACACACCCATGTCTTGTCTCTCTATGGGCCCTCTCTCTCTCTCTCTCTGTCTCTCTCTCTCTCTGACTGTTGAAGAGAAAGGAGAGAAGGGTAAGGGGTAATAGGAGACAGAGCTACAAGAGAACAAAAGGCACACTTGACACTTGTGCTGTTGAGGAAATGCCAATGACCTTGTTGAGAGTTCAAACATCTCTTTGCCAAACACCTCTTTTCAGTCCCACCCCCCTCCTCTTTCTCTCTGTAGCATTCTCGCTTTCATTCTCCCTTTTTATTATCCTCCCTTTTTGTTTGTTTCTCTCTCTATCGTTATGCCTCTCCCCCCAGCCCCCCTCTATCTCTTGCTCTTTCCCTTCTCCTCGCTCTCTCTTCTCTCCTCTCCTTTTCTCTTCCTCACACTTCTCTACTGCACTGCCCCCCCCCTCCCCCCCTCTCCCGTTTGCCTTGCTCAGTCTCTCACTTCCAGTGATAATGGCTAGCTGAGTGGCCCGGTGTGCCCATGAGCAGCAACAGGGTACAGTGCCTCAGGTTATGTGTGGTGGCTGGAGCTCAGGGTGATTGGCAGGGTGCCCGGACACACCTCCTGTGGCTCCCAGTGCTTTCCTGCCCACCAGCTTGGCCTAGAGCCCAGACTGACCCACACACACAGACAAGGACACAGACACAGACACAGACACACACACACACACGCACATACACATGTGTGCACTTTGCATACATTCACACTGTGCGTGCGTGTGTGGGCGCGCGCGCGCGCGTTTATGCATGCATGTGTGCAAGCATGCGTGTGTGTGTACATGTGTGTGTGTGTGTGTGTGTGTGTGTGTGTGTGTGTGTGTGTGTGTGTGTCTGTGTGTGTGTGTCTGTGCGTCTCTCATGCAGTGCAGAGCACACAATGATTAGGCTACCAATGCTTGCTCTATACAAATTAATGTGTATATGATGCAATTTAGGATGAATAACCTGATTATACAAAATGGTTTCCTCTGTGCTACCCAATAAGACTAAACAGGAGCCAGCTCAGGAACTGGGCTTTTAACTTCATTAAGTGGAACCAGACAAAAAAGAGGGGAAAGTCAGTGTTTTATCAATGTTCTGGCAGAAGTTGGATGACCATGTCACTTTTTCCATGTTATGGTTAACTGGCCTGTGGCTCCCTCCTCCTATCTCTCCTTCTCTCTTGTGGAACGTCTCTCTCTCTCTCTCTCTCTTTCTCTCTCTCTCTCTCTCTCTCTGCCTCTCTCTCTCTCTCTCTCTCTCTCTCTCTCTCTCTCTCTCACTCACACCCTCCTCTCTCTTTACTCTCTCTGTATCTTCTCCTGCTTCCAATAAGACTTGATTTCAAACCCCACAAACAATTATTGAGATAGCCAGACAGAGTTATTCAGAAAGGAGAAGCAGTTAACATCACAAATCCATTCCACAGATGATGTGGATAAACGTGCTGCTTTTCTAAGAGGCCCAGACTGTTCTCTGACACTTGGATGCCAGTCCCTGTGGTTTTGACCAATGAGGTCACTCTCTGAAAGAACAACCATTACATCATCGTTGGCCCATCACTGGTCTCACCCAATCACAGTTGAGGAGTCAGAGGCAACCCGCAGAGAAGGAAGACAGTCTAAAAATGAAACCAAATAAAAAGGGAAAAGGGGAGGGGACTGGAATATGTTTTCATTTAAAGGTAATGGTTGTCAATGGATGAAGAGGAGAGGAGGGAGAGGTACTAGAATGGACAGGCTGTTATGGCACTGGCGTAGGTTTTCCTAGCCTTCAAACCTGAACCAGACGATCCAAGGTGTTTCTGAATGCACTCAATACACATCAAGCTAGGATTCTGAGCAGAGACAGGTTCATTGTTCGTTGTTTTGTGTCTGGAGAGCTAACAATACATTTTTTCACTCAGCCTTGTTCATACTGGTGTCACCTTCATCATCATTTTTGTTTTCTGAATTGTTTGGTTCCTTGACTCTTTTTTTTTTTTTTGCAGATGACTGACTCGATACCTTGTTGGATCTTTAAGCAAGGCCCCAGCTGAGAGCTCTCTCTCTCACACCCCCCCTCCCCTTTTCCCTCTCTCAGTTCCGTGGGGGTCATCAGCTGACATGCTGGCTGTTGTTGATGATGACACCCGCTCACTTTGAACTAACAACCCTTCACCTCTCACCTCTTCCATTCGAGTCTCCTTCTAGGAACATGATGACCTGCCATGCAGACACACACACACATACTATGTAATGGTCTTTCTCCCTACATGATTTATTACCTCTTCTCACTCTCACTTCTTATAACCACAGACCGAAAACTTGACATAAGACCTACAGTATGTAATAACACTACATGT
>NC_139655.1:19727725-19812725 GCF_951799395.1 Argentina silus
TACATTAGATAACCATGTCAAATCACTTACATTCAGATACTGTGCTGTGTCATAATTGATAGCGTGAACCTAATATGAACCATAAAGATGCAGGAAGGAGAAATGTCAATTCCACCATGCCAATAATAATTTCACTTTATCTTTTCTTTGAAACAAGCACAAAATTGTCTTTCATAACAGGCACATAATTCCCTCGACACTATGAACAAAGTTGTCGCCCCTGTCTTTTTGACAGAACAGAAAAGCTCTGATCCGGGCTGGGGACTGCTACATATCCAGTCATGTGACAGGCGAGGTTTGAGTGGAGGGTGAAAGGGGGCCCTGGGCCTTTTAAAGACAAGCATGTCCCCCTGGACCACACGTCCCCTCCATTAGTCAAACTGTCTGCCCTGTGCACTCCTGGGCTTCCCCAGCCGGACAGACAGGCCCGGGGGCCGCCCTTCCCTCCTCCCTGAACTCTCAATCACACTGGCCATGCTAAATGTGTGACTAAATGTGTGTCTTGTGATGTGCTTGGGCTTGGATTTACAGAGAGAATATGATACTATCTGATTCTGACAGCCCCCTGGGTTTAAAGGGGTTTGTTTGTGATGAAAAGCACATGCAAGGTTATAGGGGGTCAGATATGGTTTTCCTGTGTGTCTTCCACTTACATTGTCTGTCTGTCTGTCTGTCTGTCTGTTTGTCTGGCATATGACACACAAGTCTGTCTCTGTCTGTAAGTTTACCTTCCTTCCCTAGCTATCACAGATTCCATACATGTCCCTGAGGTATCAACTTGAGATGCACTCCAAAGAAGTGCTAAATAACTTATTCCAACAGCACTACTTATTTTTATCGTATTGCTTTCTCTTATTACATCTCGAAACCTCAAACCACAGATAAAACACACACTAATAATGATTCATTACAACTCTAAACCCATAACTGTGAAAGTTAGAGTATGTGGATTAAAGACCAACACACATTTCCCCTCCTCATTAATTTGACTATTTCAGCTGGGGTCTCCAAAGAATAGATGTGATAAACTTTCTGTGCTCAGTCTCCTACCTTCCCCAGTACTTACTTCAACAAATCTTAGACAGCCTTTTGCTACATATACTGTAGATATGATACACATATCAAAGTAGATGACAAGCTGCAAAACCATCCTACTGTAGTCCATAATCATAATAATCCCCACTTGGTGATCACAAAGTGACAAAGTCAGATCTGGTTGGGAAGCAGGACTGAGGTTGGTGAAAGGAGACCAGTCTTTCTCTTGGCAGTACACGCAGGCAGTCAAGTGAGCAGATTTATAGATGGGGCACTCATGGCTTAGTCATGATTGCTTGAATTGGCGGCTTAAATTCTCTTTATTGTGCTCTAGAGAGGGTCTTTCTCCATTAAATATAATCGTTTTATACCTTAAGAGAGAAACGGGCAAGGAGAGACAGGGAAAGATAGAGTAAACTGAAAAAGCTGCTCAATGATAGATGATAGATGTTACCTGATTAGAATTAAACGTGGTGCTTTATTACGCTTTTATTTGAATATACATGCTGTTTTGGTAGTGCTCACAGATGAATTTTACAATGCATTTGGAATCATGATGTAGATTCCAAAATGCAAAGGATGGAGACATGAGAAATACAAAGGGAGTCCTAAAGGAAATATTAAATCACGTCTGTGAGTATCCATAAAAAATATGTTATGAGTTTTACAACACTGACAGGTCAAAGTTCAAATCCAGTCGTTACTTCTAATACCCCCATTTCAAAAGTTAACATATCTTTGGGCTTTCATAGCAATAGCTTCTCTCCATTTTATTTTCTCAGAAAAGTACTTGCACTTGTGAAGTCCTTTTTACTGTGTTCAGCTGTAAAACATTTGGGAAACTTTACGCTTCCTATTCAATGCTGAGAGTAACTGGAGGTCCTCAGCTGACCATAAAAAAAGAAAGAACGGAAAAACGGTTTGGGGGATGAGGTCCTCGTCTCTGTGTCTTCATAGTGTGGGCTCTGAGCCAGTCACACTCTCATGCAAACTCTGCCCTCTCCTTCATTCCCTCTCTCTCTCCTTCTCTCTCTCTCTCTCTCTCTCTTTCTTTCTCTCTCTCTCTCTCTCTCTCTCTCTCTCTCTCTCCCTCTCTTTCTCTCTCTGTCTGACCTGTGAAGGGCCAATAAAAATGAGCTATGCTGCTGAAGGATATGAAACGTGTGGATTTATATGGTATGCACTGGGATAGATAGCATCTGCTACACTATATGGAGAAATATCATATTTCAACAAAACATTTGATTTGAATAAAAATCATGAATAATTACAACATTACAGTATTGAAATGAATGTACAAATATATTCTTACTTCTAAACCACCTCTATAAAATACACGCGCACACACACAGACACACACAGACACAAACACACTCTCTCTCACACACTTGTCATGGAACCTGCAGGGATGCTTATTGTTCTAATCTTGCCAGGTTCATTCACATATGTTTTCACACCACTGTAAGGAACTGCAACTGTTATAGCTTGTCTGTATGGGTACATTGTCTATATTTAAGATTGTGTCGACATTGTTCTGTAATATATAGTCAGTAGCCTACAGGACTCATATTTACAGATGTTCTATTGATTGTGGTCCACATACTGTCATAGGTGATTTATATCACTGTATCTACTTATTGTAGGACGAGCAGTAGGCATATACCAAGGAACAGAAATAGCCCTCACACAGACATTTTTTGACGAAAATATTTCAGCTGTGTTGAGATTAATTTGTCAGACGTTCCAATAGACACAGAAACACAATACATTCGAGATAATATTGTGTGAGCCTGGGAAAAAAACGTCCTCGCAACATTGTGCAGAATTCTGTGCCAAACTACGTTCCGATCGGTGCTATGATTTATTACCCGGTAAACACGTGGGAATACTATTTCAGCACCATAAAATAAGCAACAACTCTGCTCTCGCGATATGAAGATACTCCCTCCATGCTCGTTTATTGTGAGAGTTTTCATAGTCTCGCGTGACCCCCGAAGTTTCCCACGCCTGTTGTTGTGGCGTCTGCCCTTTTCTCTCACTCTCTCTAGCTACCCGCCGCCTCCCCCTTTCTGTCTTCCTCGCCCACCCCTTTCTCTCTTTCTCCCTCGTCCCTGCATCTCCAGTCTGCTTCAGTTGTCTCGGCGGATTGTTGGTCTGGGAGAAAGGATATCGCGAGTGTTGGAGTTTTGGTGAGAGTTTGTGGAAGATGGCGCCTGTTGTGACAGGGTAAGTCTGAGATTCAGGGCTGGTGGTGGTACTGGAGATAAAGTGAATTTAAGTTCTTGAAAGGAACTTGGTTGCTTCTATTTACACAAACATAACTGAACACATGTGGGCGTTTTTGGCTACTTGTTTTCAGTCGGTGGAGGCATTCTCTTTGTTTAAATGTATTGTGTCTGTTCTCCTTTGACTACTTCACTGACTGACTGTTGCTGCACCGCCGTGCGCCAGTGTTGTGTGCCTCAACAGAGCGAGCGAGCTAGCTCGCGCTGCTAGCCTTCAGTTGTCTTTTTTCAGCACCACCAGACAACGACACGAGTACAATCAGTGCGGGTTTGGGAAAAATAAACGGTTGGGGTTTTCTCTCTTGAGAATAATATTTCACAATATAGTCTACAATTTCCAAATATTAAATTCAGAACCATTTTGCTTTTATTAGCTATTAAATATAGCTACAGTAAAATAGCTCTGTCTGTAACACGTTGTGGCTTTGTCAAGCAGCAGCAGCAAGACATTTTTTTCGGCGTCTGTCGATTGCGCTCGATTCGTCCCCCTTGTTAGATTGTTTGTTAGTTTGTTTTGTATAATGTAGACATGTTTCCATTGATTGTCAACAGTAACGTTACTCTTGCAGACGTGTGTGAGTAAACATTGTTTGGCTAAGCGTATGTATGAACTGGAATAGTAAGTGGTGTTTACAAAATAGCCCCATTGCCTCCCCTCTATGGCTGTTCCTTGCGCGGTGCAGACAATTTTTTTTTAATGCAGAGTGCAACTAAGGACATTTGCCATACCCGTAGGAACTAGCTAGAATGAAGTCAAAGGAACAACAGTGTAGCGATATAAGTACAATTGCATTTTTTACACCTGTCAATTTCCCCACCATCTCTCGTGTTGTAAGTGTTGTAACCCAGCTAGCGCGAGCGAGCCACAATGGGATACGTGCGTTGCTCAATATTATGCGTGCAATACGCCACTGTCTTTATCTTCTTTTTACGAAATGTAGGACAGTGAGCTACTGTAACTAGTTTGCCAAGTTGTTAAATGTACCATGATCCTGAAAGTGAGACATAAGAGGTAGCCAGCTTATCTGCTTATATACTCAGTAGTTTTAGTGGAGGCGACGAGCTAGTATTACAGACTATCTTCCTAAATATTCCTCTGACTTCCACGAGCTTAGCCCAATTTCTTTGATTATGGCTAATTGTGCAATTGGGAGATAAGAGCCATGTGGTAATTCTTTGAAGGAAAAAAACGGGCATTTAGTGTATCTGTCACTAGGCTATAATTGACTGCGATATAGTGTCTGCCTAATTTGATATGGAGTGTGTAGCCTAATATTTTTCTAGGTTTATGCTCCTTCAATACATGAGTATTGATGTAACTGTTTTATAAAAATTCAGTGTCACAATATGATAATATCAGTGAATGATGGTATACAATTAATGTTGTATGGGTATTGCCAATTTCCTTAAACAGTCGTGTAGTTTAAAGTATCTGCACATTAGCCAAACACAAGGCTTTTTTGTGCAGTCAGTAATCCCCACAGACAGCTCAGTGGGTGACAGACATTAGCTGGGGTGTGTGTGTGTGTGTGTGTGTGTGTGTGTGTGTGCGCGCGCGTGCGTGTGCGTGCGCGCGGAGGGACAGGCGGAGTGCATGCTCATTTGGGGCTTTCCAGCCGACCTGAGCTGATTTCAGTTTAGAAAATGAGGAGTGAAGGAGGGGAGAGAGAGGGCAGGGTAGAGAGAGAGAGAGAGAGAGAGGGCGGGCGGGTCGGGGTGGCTGGCCACCTGTCCAGAAGATATCTACAGAGCTGTGTGTGTGTTTTTTTGCGGGGGATGGAGTGGGGGCAGTGGAGGAGAGGGAGAGATTTAACAGAAAATTAGAGAGCCATAAGGGGTCTTTATTTGCATGTGGCAGGGCATGGCAGCGTCAACGGCTAGAGGCTAGAGAGAGGGAGGGAGAGAAAGAAAGAAAGCCCAGCCGGCCTATCCACAGCCTTGCGTCCTCACTCCCCCTCTCTAGGTCAGGTCTGACAGGTCCCTTCTCAGTGTTGGAGGGGCCTGGGAGACAGTTGGTTGGCCTGGTATGGAGTTGTAGAAAAGGGCACTGGGGCAGTGTGTTTGAACTTAGGATGTTATTGTTGCCCCATTAAGGGAATTTGAATTGTCAGCAAAGTTGTAAATGTAGGCAAGTTCTTATTTTCCAGTTTATTTGATTTGTCATAAGAGATACAGTGTAGCATGCTGCAAGTGTAGATCATGTAGTAGATATCTGATTTGAAAAGATTTAGAAGGAAAAGTAATAGTTTTGATTGGGCTAGGCTATACAGGACAGTAGTGGCCTATCTACGAGCCAGAGTTGAATTCAGAGCCAGGGTAGCAGCATTGAGTGATAAGACATAGGCCTCTATCTCTTGAACACAGCTCTGAATGTTGGAAAAACAAGAAAAAGATAATGTTGCTCTAATCTTTTTTTCCTCAAAAACTGTCTGATAGCAGTGGGCTTAGCTGAAAGAACATTACTGTTAAGGAGAGACAATCTCTGCATCACCTGGGATGATAAAAGCATGAATCACTTATTTCAACACAATGCTGCCTCTGCCTGGCCTGGGGGAATGGTATTCGATTGAACTTTTTTCAGTTTTTTTCTTTCCTCTCACTTTCTCCCCCTGTCAAAAGTATACAGAGGGCCCAGTCAAGTCAAAGCCAAGGTTCCCTTTGCCTGTGCAAAGATACCATTAAGCCTGCCTGTGAGGGACAGGGTGTGTGTGTGTGTGTGTGTGTGTGTGTGTGTGTGTGTGTGTGTGTGTGTGTGTGTGTGTGTGTGTGTGTGTGTGTGTGTGTGTGTGTGTGTGTGTGTGTGTGTGTGTGTGTGTGTGTGTGTGTGTGTGTGTGTGTGTGTGTGTGTGTGTGTGTGTGTGAGAATTTGTGTGTGTGTGTGTGTGTGTGAATTTGTGTGGGCACATGCGGAGGGGGTATTAAGTGAGAGAGTGTGTTTTAGCATGTGTGTGAGTCACTCACTGAGTATGTGTGTGTATGTGTACAGCGGTGTGAGTTCCCTGGAAACAAGAGTTGAGGTGTGTGTGTGTAGAGTGAAAGCGTTCCCAGGGGTCCTCTCCTCTTCCCTGTTCCCCATTATGAAAGGAAAGGTTCAGAGAGAGAGGAGCAGATGTGGATGTAGTGACCTTTTTGGTGGCAGAGGCTCAGGTTGAGTTAAAAGGGGAGCCGATTCATCCCTCCGACTCACACGCACACACACACACATCCTGCTTCTACCTGAGTAGGGGCACTGATGGATTGGAGGGAGGAGATACAGGCTCGTAAAAACCTGATCTGTGTGTCACCTCAGGACCTGAGTGTTTGGTGTTAAAGATGTGCTCTATATTCAGGAGCAGTCAAAATCTTCAAAGTGAGGGGGAGGTTATAGAAGATAGAAGCATTGCAGCAATTTGCTTCACTTTTATGTTTTCCATGGCGTACAGTAGGTGCCTGTAGAGCATGTCTTTCCTGTTGAAGTTCATTAAAAAGTATCCCCATTTGCTCAAAAGTGCTATATGCCTGAAGCCTATAGTTTCATGCACTGAGTTGGACTTGTTTGATTGAGTTATGATGTCATGCTCCCTCTGTTCCGTCTCTCTACACTAGTAGGGAGCAGTCACAGGAGAAACACACTGGATGAAAAGGCACATTTTTGAGTAATTTGGCTTGGCATACTCCTAACTTGGCACTCCTCATATTTGGTCCTCCGCCACATTTGAGTGTGTGTGAGAGAGAGAGTGTGTCTAAATAGGGTGTCTGTCAGTGTGTCATAAGCCCAAACCATGGAATATCTCACACTTTAGTTTCCTTTTTTAAGTGGCTTGCTTTATTGATCATGTATTTGATTAACCTTTTTGAGTGGAAGTTTGTCAGGGGTTAGGAAGAATTTGTATTTCCTTATTCCCAAAAGCCCTAGAGGCCTGCATTCTGTTTTTATTCCCTTGGCCAGAAAAGGATTGGATTCCTTATGCGAGATAGACCCCCCTTCGCCAAAGTGAGTAGGCTACACATTGTTGGCTTGCATGAGCTTGGAATGTATTAAAACCATCTCTCACATTATCTCCTTGGGCTCAAAAACTGTTATTATTGTTGAGGGAGGATGAGGCGGAACATTCTGAGGCTAGTCAGCCGGTGTGGTTTTGAAAACAAAACACCCTAACATCTTAGTTGAAAGAAAGCCCAAGTCCCAGTGTTGTTGTTGGCCTTGACATTGCTGATCTATTCTACTAAGACAGAAGAGAGAGAGTACTGAGAGGACTGTGCTGATGAATGTGTTTTGCAGTGCCCCCTCTCTTCAGAGAGAATTTCCTCTCTCCTGTGACCCCTGCCCCCCATTCTGTTGCCGTTGGTAGCGATTACAGCATCGTCAAGGGAACTGTCATTTATACAGCGTCAGCATTTTTCCTCCCCTTCACATTCAGGATGTTTCATTCAGAAAACATGAAGTGATCCCCCTGTCTGTTTCTTGTTTGGTTTCATTCAGCTCTTTTCCACCCCACCCCCCCGATGCCATGTTTTGCAATCATTTACAGCAGCAAGAAACAAATAGAACAATGTTGGATTCAGTTTGAATGTTATTGACACTGTTATGTGTTTTTTTTGCTCCCTGTTCCATTTCTGTGAAAAGAGATGGGGTGGACTCGAGGTGAGAACAGGAGATTTGTTTTTAGGCAAGTATTCTTTCATTAGGGGGAATGAGTTCTGCCAACTAAGGCTGGTTTATTAGACATGAATATGGTTGGAGCTACCAGGAGACCCAGCAGGAAAGACTAGCCTCCTCCTTTAGAAAGAAAACTGTCAGCTGCTTTTGGTCATGAAAATGGGTTATTCTTGTTGTGTTCAACTGGACTCTAATGGAGTTCAGTAGTCTGTGATTGACAGTTTGAACTGTCTGGTTTGTCAAAAGTCTGGCTCGTCAGTGTGGTCTTTTCTAGTCCTAAACCCCTCCAGCCTTTGGAAGGCTGTTTGCTCCAAGCCATGGAGTTCACATGGGAAAAACCCCACCAACTAAGCTCCTTGCGTTTGAGCAAACTGCCACGCTTTCTCATCTGAGGAACAAGGAGTGGCAATTGGAAAACCACCTCACAGATAAAACCATTTCAGAGACATACTGTAACTCCATATAGGCCTACCAGCTGTAGCATAATTTTACCAACCTTGTGTGATGGTGCTTTGGTTCAAGCTATATGTGTCACTTGCTACAAGATAGTCAATTCTCATTCTAGCTCCATAGCTAAGCCTACACCTCCATGGCTTTGAGGAAAAGTACAACCACTTAGCTAGTTAACCTGTCCAGTCCTTTAACCAGCCTTTCACCCTACCCTACTCTGTCACTCTCCTCTGTGGCAGTGAAGCTAATTTTAGCCTGTGGCATCCAGGGACTAGGCACACACAGACTATCCACTTTAGCACTGAGACTTTGTGTGTGTGTGTGTGTGTGTGTGTGTGTGTGTGTGTGTGTGTGTGTGTGTGTGTGTGTGTGTGTGTGTGTGTGTGTGTGTACACAGCGAGGAGAGGGGTAGCTTCCTTCTGCTGAGAGGGGGAGAGACAAAGAGGGGCAAAGAGTAGATGTATTTCTAGGAAAGTCTCCACCAGTGACTTGGAAAGGTTATCAAAAAAATTAAATTGAACTATAGAAAATGTGCATGGCATTTAATGAGGCACTTTGACACCTTGATGTAAGCACTGTCACAAACACAAACTAGCCACCACAGAAGGCTCTCGGCACTTGCTGAAACTCCCTGCCAAGGGCAGCAGACAAAGAGTCTGTCATGGGTTACTCCCCTTGATTTTCTGTTAAAACATCACATCACACCACACCAGACCAGAGTCTGGAGGGGAAAGACATTCAGCGGCTCAAAAAAAGGGAAAGGGGTAGCAGGAACGAAACCTTTTTTTGTTCTTCCATGACAACAACAACACTGAAACCAGACAGTAGGCTGGAGGTGACAAACTCAGTGCTAAGCCACATCGCTCTCTCTCTCACGCACACGCACAGCCTTCGCAGTCTGCTGAGGATCATACAACATGTGGGCTAAAGGTTGCTGAGGTATCTCATAATGTCTGGTTTTTTGGTTAGTAACAGAACTGAAGAGTACATATGACCAGTGACCTACTTCATCCATAAACTGTGACCCCCTTCTTTTCCCTCCCTTCTCTCCATGAGTCATCACTTCTCTAAGCTAAACAGAGAGAGAGAGAACAAGAGAGGAAGAGATGGAGAAAAAATAGAGAGGGAAAAGGTCATTGAGGGTTCAACCGAGTGAACATCAACTATTTAGGCCTACTCTTTCAATGCCCCTTACTCTCTTCCTGACAGCATCCTCACAGGAAAGCACTTCTGTCTCAAGTTCAACACCAACTCACCCAGTTTGTGTATGTGCTTGTATTTGTGTGTTGTGTCTGTCTGTTTAAATTGTTTCATTGTGCGACTGAGAGGGAAGAGACACATAGTGATGAAGGCTGAGTGCATTATTTGGAGATGTAGTACAGTACAAGGGGAGTCGGGGGGAGAGATGTGAATAGCCAACTGTAACTCTGAGACGTTTGATGAGTACATTCAAATTAGTAAGGGATTGTGTATGAATTCTGTTCTCACAGTGTAGAATAGGGTAGTGTTTTAAAGTTTAGTGCACAATATAGGATGAAATGATAAGGTTTTGTATGTAAACCCCTGAGGACTCTTCCCATGAGGATGACTTATACACATGGGCAAACAGAGACCAGAGCACTGCATCTTACCCAAGCCAGAGGCTAGGGGCTTGTTACACGACACACACACACGCACACAATGTCTTGATATTTGGAGCGTATCATGACACACACACCGCACTTTAGTGTTTTTCATGATGGAGCATGAGGAGAAAACATATGGGAAAGAACAATGAGAATACTGTCAAGTGCAGTATAGCTTCTTACAGCAAATTGCTACTTCAGTCATACTATATTGTACAATGGGTTTGGAGGGTTGTTATAGCCTGTACAAGTGTGGATTGATGTCAGAAACGGGTCTGTCTGTCTTTCATGGGTAAACTCACTGAAGTGAGTGTCATGTAGAGTTAATTCCATCCTAGGCTATTTAACAGATGGATATGTGTGAAATTCAAGCCATGAATTGAAAGTTGCCAATTTTATGGACGCTAGTACTGACTAGGAGGAACGGAAAAAAGTATCACACTTCAGGACATTAAGTCTGTTGTCGATAAGAAGATTAAATGCTTCAAAAATCTAGTCTCACAATGGAGCTTTCCTACTTTATACTCAGACAACATCAGACTCAGCCCACTTTGTCTGGAAGATTGTCTCGGAGGAAACATGGAGAAAAGAAGGAATAGAGAAAGGAGAGAGAATCAAAGCCTTGTGACTCAGAGATGAGACCCCAGAAGAGTCGAGAGCATCATAGAGCGGCCATGTTTTCAGCTCAAGCGTGACTGAGAGAGTCTCCAGGTCCACATCCAGAGAAATATGAACACACACACACACACACACACACACACGGGCACGGGCACACACGCACGGGCACATAAACAGAGACACAAACAAAGACAAACAATGGTCACTGAAAAATAATGAATCCATGCAATGGGCCAAACAAAACAGTGAATTTAAAGAGCTTAGAGCCGCTTAGAAAAGAATCATCTTCCCCAAACAGAGTAGTGAGACTTCAAACAAGCAGTGAAGTGTTTGAGGTCTCATTGCTCCAGGGCCCTAAAGAGAAATGTTTGTGTGTGCGTGCGTGCGTGCGTGCACTTGTGTGTTGTGCTGGCGAGTGTGTATGGTTCTTAAGGCACCAGGCCAACAGTTAGAGGTCTCTGCAGAGAACTCCATATGACAGCCCAGCTTGATGTTGGAAGTGGTCAGAGGGAAAGAGAGAGAACGAAATAGAGAGAAGGAAAGAGAGATGTTGCCTTTTCTCTGGCTTTACCCCTCTGTCATTAAACTCTCCCATGTCAAAGACGGAGCTGGTACTGTTTACCCAGCCAGAAGTGTGTGTGTGAGTGTGAGTGTGTGTCAGTGTCAGCCTCAAGCAACCTAGACCAAACTAAATCATGCCCAGTGTATACACACACCCCTGGGTAACCCTGCCCTCTATCCACCAGTGGGGCATCTCAGGGCAGCCACCAGCCCTCTGCCATCTGGGCTTAGTCAGTCAGGACCAGCACAAGTTCACTTTCCTACTCTACTTATTTCAAGGAAATGCCTCCCCCCCCCCCCGCCTTCAGTGTCTCTCTGTGTGGTAGTGTTTAATCGTGATTTCCTTAGGGATGGGGCTAACAGGAAAGGTTGTGGGAATGTTTGTATTCAGTCTGCCTGTGCTCCTCACTCAAGTGATGTGATGTTTGGCATGCGGGGTGGCACATGCCGGGCACTGATGCCAAGCCAAGCATAGAGAGAGGGGCTGCCCCTAGCGCTGCCTCTCTGCCATGCCTGACCAGGGCAGCCTAAGGAAATGGGTTTAGTGCCTTTGCTTGGCTTAATACAAATACAGGTTTTTCTCAATGATTAAATGTGTGCTTGAAAGATGGATTCATAATACTGTACTTACCCAATACTGATGCCACAGACCACACACTGGCATATAGCTGTTGATTTTGGGAAGTGTGTGTGTGTGTGTGTGAGTGTGTGTGTGTGTGTGTGTGTGTGTGTGTGTGTGTGTGTGTGTGTGTGTGTGTGTGTGTGTGTGTGTGTGTGTGTGTGTGTGTGTGTGTGTGTGTGTGTGTGTGTGTGTGTGTGTGTGTGTGTGTGTGTACGTACAGTAGCCCATGTGTTTGCAGTCTGTGACATTCTCTTAAGTGTGACATCAGGATGCTGGTATTTCTCAATAGGCTGCCGGGGGTAAATGTAGCCACTGCGGTCGGCTTCTCCAAATCTCTCTAGCTGCCTGGAGGGCGACACACACACACACACACACACACACACACACACAGAGTATTTACCAACTAGTACACACACATTCACACTTTCGAGTTACTCATGCTTACTCACACACTTGCTCAATTAGACAAATTATTATCACTCATTGCATTCCTCTCTCTCTCTCTCCCTGCCTGACACTTAAGCACACACACACACACTACCATGATAGATGCATTATTAATCTCTGTATTACCGCACAAATAGCGACGTCACCAGTGGCATTGACTCATGTGAATCACTCATTGTAAACAAAACCTTCAAAACTAAGGTGATTGTACAGTTCCAGTTCCTACAACTAATGCATACCATGTGTAAGTGATTTCTTAGAATGGCCTACACTCCACTGAGTATAACAAGTACAGCTGTAGCAATCACACACCATTCTAGACAAAGCTTTGAGTGAGAGCTATGAGTGAGTGTTAGGGTAATTACAGTTGTATAGTCCGAGAGAACTGCAATATCTCCTATCAGCCCCCAGGCACTGAAAGCGGACACCTCTATAGGCCTAATCCCTCTCTGTGGTTCTCGTATGCACCACCTTCAGGCCTAACACACACACACACACACACACACACACACACACACACCCACACCCACCCACAGACCAACGTGTCCTGCCCTATTGGGTAACAGTGACACAGTCCTTGGAAAAGCAGGAATTAATTAGGCATCTTTGGGGCCCAGTCCTTCACTCAACAGTGTGAGTTATTCTAGTCTAACAGCTAGATTCTGCTTTGTCAAAGACATAGGCCTACATCATATGGCAATGATACGTAGGCGAATATTTCACCTTTTGCCATATGCAAACAGCTTCCCCAGATGTGGGTGTGAGTGTGTTTTAGAAGAGCTAGGCCTATCATACAATTATTATCAATACAATTATCATACAATCTGGGGCTTTGTTCATTTTCAGCAATATACAAGCTGCTCCTGCCAGTTGACCTTAGAGGTCACCTTGGGGATATAAATGATCACGTCTGATAAGTCCTCTGTCTGTTCTGTATTGTTCGTCTAGGCAGGTTTAGGTCTTCTGGGGAATGAAGGGCATATAGGTGTGTGTGTGTGTAAGGGTGAGGTGGGGGGTAAGTTGCCGTGTGTATTTTGGTCCCTTTTGAACCCTTAGCTGTTGATGTGTTTTTTCCGTTAGATGTTAGACTGTCAGTCAGAACTGTCATACACTATTGCTACGAACGGCAGGCTGGGTTCACACTCACTCAATCAACCTCCCATCTGTCTCTGTCTGTGTCTGTCACTGGTGCTCTATTCATAGAAACTGTCACCTCTTTCCTCAAGCCTCATGTGTCATCTTACCTATCAAACACCCACGCATGAGACTCTATTTACCTCTCACACGACCTAGCTATCTTACCTCTTTGCTCACACACATAAATTGAGAATACCTGTTGGTTTCAATGGAAAATGTTGCCTGTTTGCATTGGTGGATGTTGCTTTAGGGCTCTTTTTTGCCCAAGAGAAGATTGGTAACACTTAAGTTGAACCCTGGGCCTAGAGCAGACAAAGACTCCACCCCCCCCCCCCCCCCCCAACCTCATCCGCTCCCTCAGTAACAGAGTAAACCTCTGACCCAGGGGGCCGCGTGGTCTATATGAAGCACTCATCTGTCATCGACCATAGGGAGGAGAACAAGGGGACACCAACGCTAAGACCACGCCCCCGACGCCTTGACGCATGACAATGTAGGAGGGGAATGTGTGTGTAATGGGGGGTGGGGGGTGGGGGGTGGAGGGGATGCATGGTAATGAGTAGTCTGGGATACATGGACATTAGTGACAAGGTCAGAGGCCCTGCGCTCAGGCTGGTTTTAACAACTGCAGCAGTGCCATTCGGAGGACCTTTGATAACGCATAGCACTCTATTGTGTGTTTGTCTGTGTCAGAGTGTTGGTGAGGCATAGAGGACGCCCAACTCTACAGTCGCCCAGACTGGCTCTATCCATTTTGTAGTGATTTTTTTTTTTAAATGAGTCTTGACGTGTTAGACCAGAAGTGTGTTTGATGGTAACACTAGAGAGGGAGGTGAACCAGTGTTCCCCCTCCTCAGATGGTGGGTGATGCTGCTGTCAGAGAGGAGAGAAGCCTCACTGTCACTGATGCTATGTTGTTACACCACATGTTTACACTTATTAGCTATTCTAGCCGACCTTCCTGTCACTGAAAATTGCATCCTTTCCTCCTACTAGATATCTGGTTTAGATAAGGTTCAGACATGCCTCTTGTTCACTCTCATTCTCTATTGTGCGGTGAAGCTCTGTGAGAGAGGCCTAAAGCAGGGGTTCACTGTGTGGGCACTGTTGGCTAGTGTGCCTCTAGGAGGTTTCAGTATGAAAGGTGTTTCATACTTTCTATTTAATCAGGACCCCAATGTTGGTGTGTTTCGGTCTGCTTTCCATTTAGCCGCTAAGAAGCATGAGGTAGGGTCAGTTAGTCAGTCAGTCAGTCTGTGAAGCTCTGAGAAGTGTGTATTTTTGTGTTTTTGTGTTTATGTAACTGTTTGAGCAGTTATACAGCCTTCAGTCATTCAGTACTTATTAGTAGGTGTGTGTAGTTTTCAGAACTTCACTTTGTGTAATGCACTCTCAGGGTGGGGGAAGTACAGCCAAACAGGGTGAAACTAGTGACTTACTGACCTAAATGTTACTGTCATCCAATCAGCATTTCTCACATACTCTCAATCATACAGCCATTATGGAGACAGGCTTCCTACTGGGTACATAAAACATGGTCATTCATAACTCCAGCAGCTCCAGGTGAGAGTTTGGCCTGTGAAACAACAGTGACTTCACTCTCACTTCCCTTTGGAAAACAGAGAGTCAGGACTTCCTCTTATTATGAATAGCTTTATACTCTTTATGGAACTACCATTTGACTGGTAGAGCCATGCCAGTTTAGTGACCTCGCTTGGCGCAGAGACTAGGGTACCCTCGCCAATTGTGGCTTTGAATCGAGTCAGTCAATTGTCTTTCTCATTCAAACATTCTATTTCCTAGTATTGCATTGTCTGCGGTTTCTGGGATTCTAACACTTAAGGCTGATTTATACTCCGTGTGGTAGATATTGCACAATAGTGGATGTCTGCGGACGGGTCCGCATGGAGACCCGCACACCTCCCAGAAAAAGTGTCTCCATTGAACATCTCTGCACAGATTTCCATTGTTTTGGCTAGAGTCACAGCATAGATCCCCGCAAATGTCCGCAAAAGGTACAAGTAAAATGCAAACCTCTATGCGGATGCAATCCACATCAGCTATGAAAAGACGTGTGAATGTCCATGAGGAGGAATAAATCAGCCTTTAGGTGTTGCTTTTTCTCAGGCATATAAACATAGGCCTATCAGAACAAACCTTCATTTTATTCAAGCAAATCAGTGATGGTGTGGAGAAAGAGGGAGAGGAAGAGTAGGAGGAAGGAAGTGTGAATGGGATAACGGCAAAGAGAAAAACAGATTAAAACACAGTTCCGACACAGCTTCCTTTTCCTCTATTGGCTCCCTCTGAAGGGGGGAAATGTCACCAACGGCTACCCTGCTTTGGTTTGAAATATGTTTTCTTTCTTTCCTTCTTCTCCCCCCTTCTCTCTTCATGCCTCCGTTCATCAGCAGCAGGGTTATTTTCTGCCCTAATCGAGACAGAGTAAGAAGAGAGAGATTCTTTGCCTCTCTGAAGAGTAGCACTCTTGGGCTTGAAGCGTTTTGATTGACAGGTGGTTATTTTTGGACCCAGGGTGCCGTTAGGCCTCTGAGGGCAGGAAGTGAGCCCAGCTGGCTCGCCGAAGGACACGCAGGGAGGCAGGGAGGCAGGGAGGCAGGCGTCCGCTCTCTTCTCCTCCTCACACTTGTTTATCCCTCACTCGTTCAGAGGCGGAAAGAATTGTCCATCTATCTGTCCTACCTGAGACCAAATGAGTGGTATTTTCCAATAGGTGAACCCCAGCATTGTGATCAGTTAGTGATAGGGTTTGCAACACCATGCAATATGATACTTCCTGTTTGTGTGTTGTATTTACTGAGTGTGGTTCTTACCTGGGAGTGGGGTTTATCTCTGTGTGTGTATTCGTTGATCTAGCCCTTGCATAATCTGATCTAGCCCTTGCATAAAGTGTGCATTTTGTGTGTGTTTGCTTGCAGTATGAACTGGGAGGTGTGAAGAAACACTGGTGGTTTTTCATAAAACCTGAGGCCCATCTCGCTCTGGCGCTCTCTCTTTTGGTCTCTCTTTTGTTTGCTCTCTCTTGCTCTCTCTCTCTCTCCCTCCCACAGCTTTTGTTGAGTGTAATGGCCAGACACTATCGAAGCTACAGCTTCGGAGAGAAAAAACAAAGCCTAAATCTCTCCTAATCTCCCTACCTTCTTTGAAGTAGGTCTCCTATAGCTGCTGTGTGTTTTACCAGGTTTACACCAGAGCAAGTGTTCAAATCCCATAGAAATAACGGGCCTTTGCTGGAAGTGTGTGTGTGTGTGTGTGTGTGTGTGTGTGTGTGTGTGTGTGTGTGTGTGTGTGTGTGTGTGTGTGTGTGTGTGTGTGAGAGTGAGAGTGAGAGTGAGAGTCTGAGTGATATCTGCTAACACCAGCTACCCGGGCTGGAGTATGATGGTGAAAGGCCTAGTTTGTGCTTATAGTTTCAGGTCAATATGGCCATTTGTTGTTTTGACTGAATTATTATTAATCGGAAAAGCAGCAGGTCTGGAGTTTCTTATTCTTTCCTTACTAATCTCCTCTTCCATCTCTCCCCATTCTTTCCCCCTTCTCTCCATCCACCTCAGTATATTTCTCTGTACCACTACCAACCATATTTTCCTCCCTTTCTCTCTTTCTCACCTCTCCTCCTCGTCCGGTACCTCTCCCCATCCCTCCCCTCTCTCTCCCTCTCTCTCCCTCTCTCTCCCTCTCTCTCTGTGTAATGTTGAGGCAGTGTGAGACGAGGGCTGAGAGAAGAGAAGGAGAGGAAGAAGAGAGAAGAACTGTCTGGAATCCATTACCCAGTGAGGCATCAGCGTTTCACTCTGGGAACCTTATTGATCTGCTTCCTCTATAATTATTCCACTTACCCCCCCCCCCCCCCCCCCCCCCCCCCTCTGGCTCTGGCTCTTCTCAGTCTCTCCCCATGCTGCCTTTTCCCTTGCTTCCCTCTCTCCTCTTCCCTGTCATACGGTGTTCTCACTCCTTTTCACTCTCTTCTTACCCCCCCACCTCTCTCTCTCTCTCTCTCTCTCTCTCTGTATGCATGAAGCAATGTGAGACTGACATTGGTGCATTGATGTGATCTGAAGGTTCTGCCCTGCATAACAGAGACTATGAAATGAAACAGTACTAAAACTGACACTACTCTGTGTGTGTGTGTCTGTGTGTGTTTCAGAGGTTAAGACATTAGGGGAAACAATCAAGTATTGCAAGGGTAGGCAAACTCCACCTTAAGCATGACTCATACATCTCAGGAAACCCACCATACACACACACACACACACACACACACACACACACACACACACACACACACACACACACACACACACACACGGGATAGAACAAAGATGCTGTGGAGAAGGGAGGAGGAAAGGGAGAGCTCGTAAGGCATTGATTTTTCTATTTTAGCCAGGCAGCTCCCATCACATCTCTCCTCCTGGGTCTGTGTGTGCTTCTCCAGGCTTCAAGGTTGCTTGTCTCTCAGTCTGTCAGAGATGTAAGCCCTGGGGAACAGGTTCTCACTGGGGTACAAGTTAGAGCATCCCACTGTGCTAATGCCCTGCACCATGACTTTCCCCCTGCTTGCTATGGATGTCCTGTGGCTTTGGAACCAGAATAGCTTGACAAGACAAATGTTTTGTTAGTAGGCTATGTGACAGTATGTTTTGTGCTGTGTGCTGTCATTGTTTTGAAGGTAACTGCTCACTTCTCAGCGACTACTATTGCAGGGGTATGGTCGTGTTTTTTTGCACAAATTTGACATGATGTGCTTTGAGACAAAGGTGCTTTTTTAGGTAGCAAAGATGTAGAGTTGACATCACTTGGAAAAAGTAGCCCTGTTTTGATGTTGTATGACTGAAGCGAGTCATGTCATGGTGTCACTCATTTACAAGAATTGTTTCTACTACTGTCTAGAATAGGGTCCACAGGTTTCAATGACAATGTTTCATTATGACGGACGTCATTCAAAGTATTCTGTCAAACCAAATACTGTGGGTGTTTCTCGCCTTGTATGTCCGTCTCCATGTGTGAATGAGGTGAAGCAGAGTTCAAGGTGAAATCACCTGGTTTAGCGTTTTAGCAATTCTCTCTCTCTCTGTGATGATGACACGCTACTTGCCACCTGCCTCTGTTTGGTCACACTGTCAGATGGTCTCAGGCTGCCAAGGCCACTGGGACAGCAGGTGCGTGCGTGTGTACGTGCGCGCGCGCGCGCTCATGAAAGCAGAGAGTCAAGTGTGCTCTCTCTTAACTGAAATATGTGTGAGAGTGTGTCTGTCTTTATCTGTGTAGGTGTTTCTGTGTGCCCAGTGCCTACATACAAATGTTTATGCTGTGTGTAGTCGATAACTTATTGTTTTTTGTTTTATTTTCTCTCTGTCTCTGCAGGAAGTTTGGGGAGCACCCTCAGCCCCAACGCCTAACAAGGTGAGCCCACAACCAATCTCAAACCTAAGTGTGTTAGACTACTTTTTTTTTTTTTTTCCTCTCCCTCTCATTATCAGATAACAATATGAGTTATTTTCTTTGCTCACTGTTTCCATGGGATAAATCTTTGGTACTCTTGAAATGAAAGATCTTTGGGTGAAAAAGAAATCCAACACACTTCACATTCATGTTTCATTAGCCTCAGCACTGCACACCGACCAACAGGGCTTGACATGCATGGTTGTGATTAGGGATGGGGATGTTACGCTTTTGCCTTTTCCATCCTTCTCTTGGACATCGCTGCTCCTTTTTTTAGCTACGTGTGTGCCTGTATGAAAATAAAGGGTTTAAGCCAAAAGACTGTGGCCTGGGGGTCAGTCAGCCTGCGGAGAGAAAGGGATTGCCTGACTGCCTTTCCAGTCTGTGGCTCAAGGGAGGGGTGTTGGAGCACCCTGTATGTATACTGCCTGTGTGTGTGTGTGTGTGTGTGTGTGTGTGTGTGTGTGTGTGTGTGTGTTGTATGTACTGGTTTGTGTGTGTTTTGCGCGTGCCACTCCAATGGGAAAATGAGGGGTTGAGTACTTTGCTGGAACTCAAAGCAACGTTTTGGAAAGAGCCCTCTACCTTTTGATCTTTCCCCCCTCATTCATGTGTTGCCAGTACTCCCGCTCTCACTGGCCTCTCCATTTGTTCAGTGATCTGAGCGCAAAAGAAAAAATGACCGACACGAAACACTCGTTACCAGTGGCCGAGAACGTGTGTGTGTTTGTGTGTGTGTGTGTGTGTGCGCGTGCGCA
Organism: Argentina silus; assembly: GCF_951799395.1. Lineage (NCBI taxonomy): Eukaryota > Metazoa > Chordata > Actinopteri > Argentiniformes > Argentinidae > Argentina > Argentina silus. Next base: position 19,747,366 of record NC_139655.1, read on the forward strand.
TGCGGTTATCCCAGAGCACACCCCCACGTTTGGCAGTGACAGGGCAGCTAAAGCCTGGGTCCTCCAGGGGCTTTTAAGGGCAGCTAAGCTTTGGGTCCTGCAGGGCCGCCCTGTCAGGCAGGCTACTCAACTGGAAATGCAATACATGAGTCACAGAGGCTGGAGAAGCTGCTTCTGTGGTAGAGAACAAACTTGACTCTTGACTAAGTCATAGACAGGCCTACAATATGTTTTTGGTGGACCATCTGTATGAATACAAGATCAATTAGTGTTTCCCTGGATTTTGTTCTTTGGAGGGGCACAGTGGTTCTCAGCATCGAAGGCTATCAATGTTATTCTGTACTGAAAACACAATGTAGCCAAAAAGGTTTTTGGTAGTGTTGCTATATGCTTATTTTTCTGAAAATAACATGAAGCTACATATGGTATTACTGTAGTAGCCTATTCTCATCTCATCTTCTGCTTTGTACCATAATGAGAGGATATTTAACTGAAGTGAGCGAGTGTTGATGTTTAACCAGAGAGAGAGAGAGAGAGAGAGAGAGAGACTGTCCTGGCTGTGTGTCCACAGGGGGTCTGTCCAAGCCCACTCTGGTGTAGACGCTGTGACAGATGTACTGGGCAGATGACACACACACAAACCTAAACCCATTACTGACCCCCACTATGCCCTTTTGTCTGTCTGTCTAGAGTTCTCTCTCTGTCTAGAACACTCTGTCTAGAACACTCTGTCTATCATTCTTTTCTCTCTCTCTGCTACAAAGACCAATGTTGCTGTCTTTTTGCTTCTTCATGTAGCCTGTCACTTTAGTTTCAAGAGCGTTTGTTACTCTTGGGTATAGCATGTGCGTGACTCTAGTTTTGTCATCTAGTTCTGCTGTCTCTTACTCTCATGCAAAGTTCTTCTCTTGATACACAGTATCTACTCTTGCCTTCAGTGGCATGTCATGTCTGGTGTTATGTTGCGTGCTAGTTGATGTCTGTGTGTGTCACGGGGATGAAATGGTGAAATGCCCATATCTGTCACTTCCTTTCTCAAATCAGATGACTCAGGACATGGAACCTCCTCCACCTTCTTTCTGTGTGCGTGTGTAGGTTCTATTGTCCCTTTCCATGTGTGTTTATATGAATGATAGGCAGTGGTGTCGCATGTTTCAGTGTGTGTGTATTTGCACTTTTGTAAAGGAAGTTGAGTGGGAGTAGTGCCTGGCCACTTTCCCTCTCACTTCTCCTTTAAGCCCTCTACTCTTCTCAGGAAAAAAGGCATTGACAGACAGAGAGGCTGATGGGTAATTTATATTGTTCCCCAAAGAGCTCTGCTGTTTGTAGTACAGGGGAAAATGCATCCACTCAAAACCTCAAGGAGAATGTGTAAGTGTGTGTGCGTGCGTGTGAAATTGGTGTTTATATTTACACATTTAAATTTGTCATTTGTCAAATAAGTACATTCATCAACTATACATTAGTCATCGCAAGTAAGACTTTCGATTAAATTGGTGCCAAACGCAGTCGCAGTGCTAAAGAAAGGGAAGAGAACAATTGTTAGTTAGTGTTCAGATAAGTTCAGGGTACCATACAAGTGGGTATGTTGGGAAATGCTAGGTGAAGGTCTGAGGAGGAGTAGCCCAGGAGTAATCTAACGAGATGGGTCTAGTCTACGGCTGAAGATGGGCAATGCCGTCTTGACAGTGGTGGGAAGCTCATTCCGTCAGTGGGCGCATGCGCGCAGGCTATACATGTGTATGTGTGTTCAAATCTCTAGGGGTGCGTGTGTGTACAATATCTGCATGTGTGTGCGTGGGTAGGCTGTACATGTGTCTGTGAGAGAACATGCTGTGTAAACGTAGTGTGAACTTGACTGTGTGCCGTCTGGCCCCCTCCTGGGCAGTGGGAGATGAATGGTGTCTCCCCTCACGGCTCCCCTCTCTCTACTCCACACCAAACCAAACCTGAACACACGTGAGTGCCAACAACTAAACCACCCTCTGACCACAACCGCTCTCCAACCAGGAGGACCACATCTCAACCAACACTCCTCTTCCTGGACCCCTAACTTGGAGCACGTCTGAACCAGGAACCTTTTTAAACTCAAGATATATCTGACATTAACTACAGTATCAACCATGTAGTCTTAATAGAATTGCACTCATACCAGTTCATTTGTTAGTGACCAATGCAATCTTTTTGAAGTGTTTGTGAGCATGTGCATGTGTGTGTATAAAATAAAGTCTCTTTTGGAAGAAGGGATGTGTTTGTGGTTTTCTGTCAGCATACAGTCACATGCTGGTGCAGTCTCTCTCTCTCTCTCTCTCTCTCTCTCTCTACATTTACATTACATTTATGGTATTTAGCAGACGCCTTTATCCAAAGCGACTTACAACAAATTCATTTGTTAAAGTAAGTGAATCATCTATCCATCAATCCAAGAAAGTAATCAATGCTCAGACCAGGGGCCACAATGCTAGAAGAAGGATTTTATTTAAAAAAAAATTATATAAATTTTATTAACAGGAGAGAAACTTGTATGGGGGTGAAGAGGTCTTTAGGAGGGACCGTTAAGATGTAGCCTGAAGAGATGGGTCTTCAATCTATGGCGGAAGATTGGTAGTGACTCTGCAGTCATGACAGCAGTGGGAAGCTCAGTCCACCAGCGGGGCGCCAGGACAGTAAAAAGCCGTGACTGAGTAGTGCGGCTGCTGCATCCATGTAGAGGCGGTGGTGCCAGGCGGCCAGCCGAGGTGGAAGAGCGGAGTGATCGAGCAGGGGTTTGGGGGCTGACCATTGCTCTCTCTCTCTCTCTCTCTCTAGGTTTGGGTTATCTGTGTGTGTTAGGCCACCGCTCCCTGTCTGCCTGCAAACTGCTCGTTCAACACTAGGCCTTTACCAATATGGCCACTTTAGGTCCAGGTTTGTGATAGTCAGAAAGTTGCCCTTAAGGGCACAGAGCCAGGATTTAGAACCGTAACTATTACAGAGAACTACACAAAGCTGACCTCAGATCAGATCAGAGGTCAACTCCATCCCTCCTCTGTTTGAGTCTCTGAGTCTCTCTATGGGCAGGTCACAGGCAGTATCAGCAGTGTCCGATGACACATGCCCTGTAACCATGACATCATCATGTTTGGAGTGTGTTCCCTGTAATCAGTCAGAGCTGTGGCTGCTGGGGTGTGCCAGGGGTGGGGGTGTGTGGACATGTCAAACGACCAGTGCCATTGCAAAGAAACATCAGATGAGGATCATGATAGAATTGGATGATTATAGAAGCCACAAAGTATACATTTTATACATCATTAGAATCAAACACTGGATTTAGACTTGGCTTTGATTTTGACTCTGCTCTCTGGCCCAGCCGAGGCCTCTCTACCAAGGGTTACAGAATTGTGGTAATCCTTTCCCCCTCCTTCACTCCCTCTTTCTTTCCCTCTGTCTCCCTCACTCTGTCTCGTGTCTCATGGGGCCTCTTGCTTTCCATAACAAAGGCCTGTCTAACCAGAGCATGCGGCGGATGTTTGCGTGGCAGAGAGGGACAGACTTGAGAGGTGTGTGTGTGAAAGAGAGAGACACTGTTTGCAGGTTCTACAGTCTTTGTTGCGTGTTTATATGAGTGAAAGGCTGTGGTGTGTGTGTGTGTGGCATGTTTCGATGAGTGTGTATGCGCAAGACCTCCACTAACCCTAACTCCTCTTGCGTCCCTGGGCCATTGTAGCACCCTGATGTTTCAGGTGTTTGACATCTGTGCAAAGGTTGTGTGTGCGTGCGTGTGTGCGCCATCTTGGTTCTGTGTGTGTGTATTATGCTCTTGCATCTGAGTGATCGTTGGCCCCCAACTGCTCCGGCCATCTTTAGCTCTGCTTGTCCACACACACTCACTTGTTGTTACACTCGACCATAGTTTTAACAGGGGGTTGTAGTTTTGTGATTGTGGGGTTAACATAAGGACCCAACATTCCCAAAATATTGAACTAATTTCTCTTTTTTGGTGGGGGGTTGGTGTTTTTGTATTTGCGTCGTTGACAGAAGTAATTGGAGCACGGACCTTGCAACATTTTGACACAAGATGTGGATTCTTTAGTGTTGAGCTCAGGGTTTTGGTGTTTTCTTTTTCCCTCTCTCTCTCCTTCTCTCCTTTCCCCTCCTTCAGCACTGTCCCTCTGAGCCGTTCATTAACGGTTCAACCCCCACCCCCCTCAACTCGGCCCAGCTGGAGACAACATAGCTTTTGGCCCAGACTGTGTGTGAGTGTGAGTGTGAGTGTGTGTGTGTGTTTAAGCAAAACATCCTTAAGCGCACCAGAGAGTTGGCAAATCAAACTGGAGCTTGTGCGTTTTCTATTCACTCATGATCTTGTCTCGAAGTTCAAATGTTAGTGACCCAGAATCTTCACTCTCCAGCCTTTTGTTCAATTTTGTCTTGTCTTTTGGTTCAATGCTGTTCATCACTTTTACTTCCATCAGCTTGATTTTTATAATCCAAATAGGAGATTAATGAGCTCCTTTCTTCTCTCATTCTTTCCTCTCACTCTTTCTATCCCCTCTTCTCTCCAACATTACAGAGAAGCGATGCGAAATTACCTGAAGGAGCGAGGAGACCAAACTGTCCTTATCCTGCACGCTAAAGTTGCACAAAAATCTTACGGCAATGAAAAAAGGTAAGCCATTCACACTCTCTCAGTTCTAGAAATCCACCGCATTCGGCTCGTATTTTCTCACTTACCTCACAATTCATGCCCACATCCATGAGTGCTTGTTACATTCAAAGTAATGAGGTTTACAGTAAGAGAGAGAGAGAGAAAAAAAGAAAAAAGAAGCACATTCCAGCACGGCTCTCTGTGACGTGGGTGTTTTGGCCCCTCTGGGGAAAATAGCTGTCCACAGGGTATATCCAGGTAAAGGCCATCCAGGGTAGTCCCCTGGGCCCTAGGGGGCAGGGCAGGGCCGCATAGAATAGAGGTTTGGGGCTGTATGGCACATCTAGTTGAAGCCTAATGACATTTGTGGAAAGATTTAGGTGTAAGGGTACTTACACAGTATTGGGACATCCCTATTGAAGTGACTGAATTGATATAGGTATGTGAATACAATACAGAGGGGGTTCCGCCCCCCTCTTTCTCTCTCTTGTTCTCCCTTCTCTTCTATCCTTCTCTCTTCCTCCCTTTCCCTCTCCTTCCCTCCCATACTGTATCCCCGCTGTCTTGGCTGCATTCAAGCCCTGCCTAGGATCTCATTAGGGCTATCTCTTAGTAAATCAGCAGATCCCAGCCAACTCTGTGACACCTCAGAGGGTTAGAGCACAAGAAGGGAGGTGCGTGTGCGTGTGCGTGTGGTGATAAAGAGGGAAGAAGGAGCTGAATTCCTCCGCTCATGTCCACTGTCCTCTCTAGTTAAAGTCACACTGGAAGGGGGGAGATGTGAGGGGGCCCGATAGGGGCCGTCCTACTCTGGCAAAGCATTCTGGGATGCATCAGACCGCAAGTCCTCTTATTGTCAGTCATTATTACTTACTTAGTCCTATTAGTTCCTGTAGGAACGTAGGACTTGTACTAAAGTTTTCCACCATTATTAGTCACAGTCAAAAAACAGAGCTGTAGGTCTATTTACCACTGCTACCGTCCATTCAGCAGCTATTGGAGCCAGTTACTCACACTCAGTGCAACTGTACTGTTCTTCATCTGTGAAGTCTATGTTTATTCCATATGGTTGCTTCACACACTAGAATTTCCAGCATGAGAAGTGCATACTAGTGTGTGTCTGGGCACTGACTTTTATATGATCATACACTTTCAAGTCACAGTTTGGTTTCTTTTTTGTGAGGAAGAATTCAGTGAAAATCCATTGCACATGGCAAAGGTGTGTGTGTAGTGTGTGTGTGTGTGTGTTTTGTGTGTGTGTGTGTGTGTGTGTGTTGTGTGTGTGCCTGTGTCTTTGTTCAGACATCATTCTCACTCAGACTTGTGCTATGACGTGTCACTTTCCTGCTCCTTAGACAGACAGACAGAAAGTCTCATTTGACGTGTGGGTTTTGAGATGACCGACCAAGCCTTTCCACAAGTATATATTTAATATAGATTTAAGCTTGGGGTAGAATACACTTTGGTTCTGTTGAAGTCTTAAGTGTGGGTATTTCTTACAGAAATTTAAAAAGTTGTTTTTCTCTTGAGTGATGAGCTGGTGTTGGCTTTTTAGTCTCCTGCTTTGTCAAGCTGATTGACAGGGACACACAATTCAGTAACCGACCCATCAAAAGTTTTTTCCCCCTTCAAAATGAAGTTTTACAAAATTGTAGTACATTTGTAATCATAACGATGATGATTCCCATTGAGTTGTATGGTGTCATTCTGCCATCTAGTGGTGGAAAGAAACACACACCATGAACAGTTATTTTTTGGTGCGTCCTGGTATATCTGTTCTATTGTGTGTGCATACAGTAGGAGCGTATAGAGTGTATCTATCATATTGATGTGTGTGTAGGTTCTTCTGTCCTCCCCCGTGTGTATACCTAATGGGCAGTGGGTGGAAGAAAAAGAAGGAGCAGATGGAGAGAGACGGCTGTTCAGAGCAGGAGTCTCAGCCCTGTGCCTTCATAGGCATCGGGAACAGTGACCAGGAGATGCAGCAACTCAACCTAGAGGGAAAGGTAGGACACACACACACTTAAACACCCACTATAATCTCCATAACCATCACTATAACCTTATGCTCACACTCACTCTCACATCCACACACACCCTCTCTCAGTCTTTTCTCTCACTCTCCCCCTATCACAAACACATTCACATATAAACTGTCATTTAAAGTATCGATCCTGCATTCCTAACTGACACCACCTCTCACTCTCCCTCCCATCAGAACTATTGCACAGCCAAAACCTTGTACATATCAGACTCTGACAAGAGAAAGCACTTCATGCTGTCCGTCAAGATGTTCTACGGCAACAGCACAGACATCGGCGTCTTCCTCAGCAAGAGGATCAAAGTGATCTCTAAGCCTTCCAAAAAGAAGCAGTCTCTCAAGAACGCAGACTGTGAGTCTCACCATCCCTGAACATGTCTCGATCATTCAGATGGCTCTGTTCAAACTCTTTGAAAGTCCCATCCTCCCTTCCTACGCTCCTTGAAGTGATAACTCCTCTAACACAACTGAATGTGTAGTGGAGCCTTTGCTTTCATCAATCCAGTCATGTTAGATCAGTGATTATTCCAGGGTTTGAAGAAAGGAAGGAAGAATACATTTTGTATTCATTGTTACACTGTGTCGGAGTAGTACTGCTGTTGATGTTCAGCCTAGTTTCCCAATAGTCCATCTTGTAGCTAGATTGCGCTAAAGTTCAACCACAGGTTGATCCGATCTGCAGTATTTGTTTTGTTGCTATTTTTTGCCCTCTTATCTCAGTCTTTCATGTTCTGATTATGAGGACAATCTGGAGCCATTGTGAAGTACGTGTTTGGACTAACCTAAATACAGTAAAGTTGAGATTAGGTCTTTTGTGCTATTTACTTATGAGGTCCTGGTTAATCAAAACCCCTCCCTCTCTTTCTCTCTCTCTCTGCAGTGTGTATTGCGTCAGGGACCAAGGTGGCACTGTTTAACCGGTTGCGTTCTCAAACAGTTAGCACGCGCTACCTGCATGTAGAGGGGGGCAACTTCCACGCCAGCTCCCAGCAATGGGGAGCCTTCTATATCCACCTGTGTGAGTGTCCTGACCTAACACACACACACACACACACACACACACACACACACACACACACACACACAGTCAGTCTGTAATTGAGACTGCCTGATGTATGCAACTGTGGTTAGGTGTGTGACAGAATCTGGTGTGTGTTCTGCAGTGGATGATGAAGAGTCAGAAGGAGAGGAGTTTACTGTGAGAGACGGCTACATCCACTACGGCCAGACAGTCAAACTGGTCTGCTCGGTCACAGGAATGGCACTGCCACGACTGGTACTGCCCACTCTGTAAACCTCTATCTCTGTGTCTCACCACCCTGTGTCAATGTTGTTTGTGACATTGTAATCCTTTTCTCAAAACTCTGATTGATTATTATAACAACCCAGTATAATGTAGTGATTTTCACTCAGCTGTTTCACAAGTTAAAACTTCTCCTCTGTGTCTACCACCAGATCATCCGAAAGGTGGACAAGCAGACGGCTCTTCTGGATGCAGATGACCCTGTCTCCCAGCTCCACAAGTGTGCCTTCTACCTGAAGGACACGGAGCGCATGTACCTGTGCCTTTCCCAAGAGAGGATCATCCAGTTCCAAGTGAGAGAGCAACTGCAACCATATATATTTAAGACATTGTATTACTTGTTGTTCTTGTCTTTGTTCTTGCCTTTTCCAGTTGTCAACTAAGACCCTGGATCCTGTTCCCAGGACATGTGCAATATTTATATGAAGTCAAATGAATCATTTCTCATAAATGTGTGTGTCCCTCTCCCCAGGCCACTCCATGCCCAAAGGAACCAAACAAAGAGATGATCAACGATGGAGCCTCCTGGACAATCATCAGCACAGACAAGGCTGAATACACCTTCTATGAGGGCATGGGCCCTGTCCACTTGCCTGTCACCCCTGTGCCTGTGGTCGAAAGCTTACAGGTGGGACACACACACACTTAGATGTTTATGTTCCTCTAACTCTCCTCCAAACACACAACAACACAGAGATACATTCCACCTCTTACACACACTTTAACACACGTTTGTATCTGTAGTTAAACGGTGGCGGGGACGTCGCCATGCTGGAGTTGACGGGACAGAACTTCACTCCCCATCTGCGGGTCTGGTTTGGAGACGTCGAGGCAGAGACCATGTACAGGTACTGCACTGTCCTGGCTCTCTTAATGCATTTCACAATCATAGGGTCAGACAGGATCTGCAATGAGCCGAGTTTTGTGAGACCATGAAAGTCAGACGAATACTGCTAGAAAATATGAATTAGCTTTTATTCTCCTTTAACTCTGATAAATGGTAGGAAAATATCACCATAGTTTCTGTATGACCCTATGTAGCAGCCGTTTAATGCACTCTGACTAGCAATCCAGAGATAACCCAGCTAATTAACATAAGCAAGCTCTGTACCAAAACAATAGTGCCCTGGCTAATTCGTTTTAAGTGAACATGGCATTTTTTCCAGGCTCATGTATTGCTATTTTCAAAGAGACACCCTTGTTCTATGCTGAACACTCTTCTAAAGGTACCTTTTGCTTGTCATTTACAATTATATAGGTTAAGTAGTGAACCTCCTGTTTATCGCTGCCACCCATGTAGGATTCGTCAAAGAGTTTGTCTAAAAGATGAAAGAGCTTGATGTTCACCGTTTGATAAACTTTAGGACTATTAGTGCAGTGCCCAAGGTTACTGAGAAAAGCTGTGACTGAAATGCTGAGGCAGGTGTCCGCTAAAGGCTTTGTGTAAGTGGTTTTAATGTAGACTGTGTGAGCCCTGCTCCCTCATTGATCCTTTTGAGTTTGCTGTGTATGCTTTGAGAGCTTTTAAGGTTGTTTTTATAGATTATATATGCATTATAGACGCTACTTAATATATGGAGGAAATGTACTGTACAGGTATAGGCCCTGCATAATGTTTGATGGATGCAGGTTGTCATCGCTATCTGAAGAACGATAATCAGTATTCAACATGTTAAGCTGACATCTACTGTAGGGAACTGGTGCTGTAAATTGGCGTTGGCTAAGCATTATCTTAAGTTGAAAGTTTTGGCACTCATTCAGAGTATCCATAGGGATGTAGCTCTCTGTCTCTGAATCTCTTGCTTTCTCCTCCTTCAGGTGTGCCGAGAGCATGCTGTGTGTGGTGCCTGACATCTCAGCCTTCCGCGAGGGTTGGCGCTGGGTGCGACAGCCGGTCCAGGTGCCCGTAACACTGGTGCGCAACGACGGAATCATCTACTCCACCACGTTGACCTTCACCTACACGCCAGAGCCTGGGCCGCGGCCGCACTGCAACGCAGCGGGCGCCATCCTCCGAGCTAGCACTGCCAGCCTGCTAACGGCTAGCAACAGCTCAGCTAACGAGGCTAACGCAGGAGGCTACGGCCCCAACAACTCCACCAATTCAGGCGTCACTTCCTCCAACGCCGCTGCCGTTGTGTCCTAACACACACACACACACGCTCACACACACACACACACACACACACACACACACATTATATAATATGCCTCGAGAGCAAACATACCACATGAAAAAAAAAGACTATGGGAATAAACTGACTCTCTAATGTGCTGCATATTGATTTTGTATACAAAAGAAGCTAAAATTGAGAATTGGTCAGAGGGGAAGAGAAATAACGTGAAAGAGGAACGCCGTGAAAAGTTGTCAACCAACGCATTTAAGAGAAACTGTGCTCCTTGTCGCCCCCTGTGGTTTCTAAAGGGACATGCCTGTTGGGTTCTGGTGCTGGAGACATGGAATAGGGAGTTCCTATTGGCTCAGTGCACCAGAATCTGTGAAGGCCGTGAGACCACAACAATGATACATCCGCCATGTATAAAACTTTGTTTAAAAGAAAGTATATTTTTTGCGCTTTTTCTCCTCGGTTCATTTTTTTTTTCATTTTCTTTTTTATCACACGTTAGTTTGTGTATGTTTCTGTAAAGGGGCAGATGTATTGTTGTCGAAGGGACAAGGACATAGGGGGACACATCAAACGTGATGATGATAACATAGTTTCTATGGACCAAGGATCTTGTATAAGCTTTAGTAAAGGTACATTTTCTCCATACCTTTTTTGTATTAAACATATAGTACACTTTTGTTACCAAATAGTTTCTATTCTTCCTCTGAGCTTGGTCTTTTTTTTTTAAGGTCCAACTCCTGACCTGGCTTGTGTATTATAGCGACCCTACTCCTTTCTCCGACAAACGCCTGTTTTTTCCGGCTTTGGAAGGAACGTTTCATTTTTGATACTTTGCTTTTTTGTTGAAAAACTGAAATCTGGGGATTTGTTTTCTTTTCCATAACCGAAGGTTTCCTTTCTGTTTGGGGAATAACCTCAGAGGGCCTATTTTTTATCATTGGTTTTTATGAAGTCTTTAAAAAGAAAAGCTTTAAGCAACACCTTGCCTTGCCTGCAATACTCTATGTGCGCTACGTTTCCTTTGGAAAGTATACATGTCTGTACATCACACATGGAGCCATAGCGATGTCTGCAGAATTCTTCCATTTATTTAAGAAAAGTAGTTCTCTATACCAGTTACATAACAGAGACAGTTTGTCATTCACATTAATTTTATGAGCCTAGTCATTGAATTAATATGGTAGCCTTAGTACTGTATATTATAACTGTGCACACTGTCAACAAAATTGTGTCACATATCCAATGTTGAGATCATGTCGCTGTATTGGTCACCAGAAAAGTATCAAATGATATCTTGAAATCTGTCAGTAAACTGTCTTACAAGACTAGGTGTCTTCCAGTGTGTAGTTATGGTGGCACTAAACCATTGTTTTCAGAAAACAGAAAGCGCAGTGATGAGTTCAAGCCTGACACTTCCAATTCGATGTGGCCTTACCGCTAACTTAAATGTCACGAGTATCTCACCCTTTCACTGACCTGTCTGTTATGTTGATTTAGCTTGAAAGGACCCAAGGGTGGCAAAATACAGTCTGCTGCCTCACTGCTCATTGCAGGAGCTTATGTTGTCATTGGAATCTGTCCTGTTAAGTCTACATGCCATCATTGTGCCACTGCGCCATACCCACATATTGTCATATGAAGGATGTGTTGGCCTTTTTAAAAACTGTTCAGTGTACAGGTACAAACATATAAATGTTGTACTTCATATAGTGCCCAGCTTCCTCCATGTGGGACACTTCATCTAGTGAGTGCTATCAAGCTCCTCTTGGCCTCCTAGCCTTTTTATTGTCCTTTTGGTTTTCACACAGAATCAATTTAATGTATGCTGTAAACCCAATGTCTGAAAGTAGCTCCACTCATCTGTATTTATGGTGATCCATTCTCCAGTAGAAGTATAAGGCCTTTTAGATCATGTGTTTTATTGAAGATGTGTATTTCAAAACGTACAGCAATATTGTACAGGTCATGTTGTATCTCTTGGTTTAGTCTGCCTGACCACTAGTTCACCAGCCTGTGTGTGTCTGTGTGTGTGTGTGTGTGCCTGTGTGTGTCTCTCTGTGTGTGTGTGTGTGTGTGTGTGTGTGTGTGTGTGTGTCTGAGTGTGGGGCTCCTCTGTGTAGTCGTAATAATGGAACTGTGAGTGAGACTCGCTCCATTTCAAAGTGTGTACAACCGTTCATGTTCAAAACAATCAATGCTCTTTTAAAGATGGACTTTGAAATTTGTTAGGTCCTGCACCGTCTTCCGACTTGCTCCAAATATAAAAAAAAAAAAAGTGATTCTCTCATTGTTGGATACATATGGATGACGAAAAAAGGCAATACTTTAATCCTATTACAGTAGAACTGTATACACTTTGGGAAGATACTGTCTAATACTGTATGAATGTCTGCATAATGAAGTTTTTTTGGCCTCTTTCATGTATCCGTATTTACAGTCATGTCCCTTTAACAGGGAACAAAAAAAGTGCTCAATTTGTCCCCAAAAAGTTAGGGATGCCCCCCCTGCACACACATTTCATTTTTGCACCCCATTTGTCCACCATTGATGTTAACTTTATACAGTGTAATATTGATATTTTAAATTATTGGTTTAACGTTTCCCCGTCTTATTTTATGTCTAAAAAATAAGTGCATTATTGCCCATACTGCCTACCGAGGAAGTGTATTTTCAAAAGACCAGTTGCTGTCAGACTGGTAACAGTAAGGAATGGGTGCTATTGACCTGCATTTGAAAAGTTTGTAGCATCAAACAGACATGGGCTTCATCACTATCACCATGATGTGTTTTTTCTACAATGAAGAGAAAGCGACTGGCCTTTCTAAACCCTTTATTCTGTGTGATAGGTCATCAAATCTGCTTTTTGGTTTGCTCAGTGTTTTCTAATGTCAGTTTCAGCTGGGTGAGGTTTTTGGTTATCTGTAAATTTGGTTTAAGCCTTGTGCCGCCTAGAAGGCATCCTGTGTCACCTATCTCACTGCTCCTGGTTTTTATTGTGTTTACATGTTCAGTTGCCACTGGGCTCTCCTTTGCTCTGTTCATCACCAATGTCTGCTTCAGTCGGAAAAGTGGCTTTTCCGCATCTTTTAAACAGTGGAAGGGTGATGTGTATCCTCAAGCATATCACTTTGACAATCTTAGCTGGTTGGACTGTTTACATGTACTGTTGGTGTTGAACATAGAGGGTTATGGGGTGAAATCAGGAGTAGGGGCTTGGTCCTAGAATAACTACATGGTCAAGAGCATCAGTGCTCCCCTTCCTCATATTTTACTCAAAAAGGGGCATGAGCTCTTACAGGGGTGAACAATGTTACATGCCTTAGCAAGCTGTATTAACATGGGGACAGAGCTTAACAAAGCAAAATACTTGCTCATGAATTTTTGTGGCGCTTTTTGCAAATACTGTATACTTACAACTGGTTTTCATTTTTTGTTGGTCATTATGTTTGTTTTGTTCTTCCAAAAGCAGCTGTTGTTTTTTGTTTTTGTAATGAGCTCTGAACAATGTATGTATCCTCTAATATGCCAAATGTCTTTTATAATGTAGTTTTCATGCACTGCTAAAAAACAGGACAGAGTGAGAGGCAGCTTTAAATAAATGAAAAGGTGTGTGTAGCCTTCTCTGTCGCACTCAGCCTTACTTTTGACTAAGACTGTAGGCTGTCTGCACTATGGAGTGCTAACACTTCTTTCTCCCCTTTTCTCTCTCTCTTTCTGTTTCTCATCTGTGTCTATACTGTATATGTCAGTCCTACTTCATGTCTCACCCTCTCCTCTACACACAGCTCTTTATGCTTAGCTTTGCTACAGCCTCTCCTTTTCTTTCTTTCCCTCTTCTCACATGTCCTTTCATGCACTCTGTCTCCGTCTGTCACTCTCACTCTCTGTCAGTGTGTTGTTCTAGTAATGGTAAGCAAAGGTGTCAGTGTGGTAGTATACTCAGTGCTCAAAGGGTTGCTGATGGTAGAAACCTGTGCAGTTTGTAACATTTAGCAATAACGTGAAACAAGGGGACAGTTTTTGATAACATATGATAGTTTGTTTGTTTTTGTACATATTGCAGTTCCAGTTCATGCTCAATTCCATATGTCATTAAAGGAAAAAAACTAGAAAAAACTTGCAATATTGGCATACAAAAATCAAGAAATAAAAAAGTGAAATTAAATTCTGCAGCTGTGTCCATCTAATTTTCATTTTTAACATATCTTGGATGTAAGTGTGCGTCTTCCAAATTCTAACTTTATTGCTATGAATGAATTAAATGCCCCAGCTAAAAAAATATTCTTTAATTGTGACTGCAGTCAGGTGTTCACACCTTAGTAATCAGAGAATTATGGTGTGTCAAATTGAAAGGTGGATATGCAGCAGTAAACTGGTAAGTGGTGAAGGCAGGGGAGCACATGCCCCAATGAAGCTACAATTCCTGGGAGGAGTCCCGACGGAGACCTCCTACTGTAACATCAAGATAATCCCTTTGTCCTCAAGATCCTCTCCACTTAGGCCATTAAAAGCTCCAAGTCACTCTGTCTGATTCTTTAGAGGAAGCACTTACACACAAACATGTCTTTATTTGGCCAGGCAGAAGTTGATTAGGCTATATAAAATGGGTGTTTATATAATATGTGTATACATCCAGTCAGGTGGTTAAAAGCCTAATGTAATACTATTTGGTTTTTGAGGGAACCCTTTTACTTCATGGCACTTCTATGCATATGAATGAACAAAAACACTACTGGCAGACTACAAAGAACATAGTTTGAGTTACTATAATCTTTATCTGATAAAGGGTATGTACTGTAGTCTACATAGGAAAGATGGGGTAGCATTGCTAAACTATCTTCTGTATTTTGATAAGGTTTAATGCAAAGTAATGAGCTACCTTGAATATTCCATGGCATGGTCATTTTCTAATAAGACTGACAATTGGCAACTGACTAGCAAAGTGAATCTGTGATTTACTCAGTTTACTTTTGGTGAGGACAACGCACGCCTCAGTAGCAGTTCAGAGGGACTTGTTTTCCCTTCTGGGCTTCTGGGACTAGGTGTGAATAAACCAGACCCCACTGGCCCTTGGAGAAAGGAAGTCTGTTCTGTCTACACATTTCTGCCCTGTAACTCATTTGTAAGATGTTTGTGTCCATACATACACACTCATGAACTGAAAAAGTTCTCATACAGTAACAACACTACAAAGACTTTAATATCATTAGGTTTCCTATTTGGTTATGTATTCCATGCACAGAGATAATGATACTTTTGATTACAATTACAACTACTGTCCACTAAAATGATGCTACAAGGAAACAGGTAAACAAACAACACAATTGCTACATTTGTGCTGCAGTATTTACAACCAGATTCAATACAGACCAGGTGTGATTGACAGGTAGGCTTACTTGCCGGGAACTCGTCCTTTGAAAAGGGGACAGCTGTAGAATGTCCCACACCACGATAAGGCCCCCCGTGTCACCAAAGTACACATGGTACAACGATGAAAGCACACGCAGACTAGGTCAAGGACAAAAAACATGGCTGTTTGTGCACTTATGACCTGTTATAGAGCGCAAGGAAAAAAATACACAACTGCCCGGGAACATGATCAATCTATAAGTATTTACATATTTCAGCATATTTCTGTGTCACTGCCTGTAAAAGGAAGTTACAGAGGTATAGGAAGTTATAAATGCCTTTGGGGATACACAGTGTAATCATTAGCTGTTGGTGTAGCCTTTGAGTCCCCCACAAGAATGTTTCCAGAGAGAATAGTATGTTAAGGATTATGAAGTGCACATCTACAGGTATTCCACACTACGCAAAGCTAGCAGTCTCCTAGCAAGCATCGCTGGAGATCTTACAAGGCTCTAAAAGCGCTGCTTGGGCGTTGGAATTGTCTGGAAAACTTCAAACCTAGACAGCTCTGGTGCTGCTGGTTGGGATGGAGGGGGGGGGGGGACTTACATAAATGGGGACTGGGGGCAGGGGGGTTCTGGAGGTCTGTATGGAGGAAAGTAAACCACTTCTTCAGTGTAGACATAAACTACTGCACCATACCCTCTCACACAACCCGCTAAAGCAGCATAAAGGGCCATATAGTTTTAGGCACTTTAAAGGCTAAACATATCAGACACAACACAACGGTTTTATCATGTACCACTGTCTGTCTACTCACTCTGCTCACTTCAAGTCCAAATCTTCTCTCTGGAGTAAACCCTGGCTGATTTCTCCATCTCTCCATTTCACTTCATTCATCAAGTTAATATAGTCATATTAGTCCTTCTCAAGACCTCATCAAAATCAGATGCTTACTGTCTGACAGTTCTCGTCATCATTGTCCAATGTAAGCACAGGAAGGAAGTCAAAAGCAGTGATGACCCTATCAGAGATCAATGGGTTCTCAGAATGTAAAGCTAATTGGACTATGGAGGCACGCCACCCCGCCTCTATATTTGTTGTCTAGTTCTGATTGGTAGTTTGTGAAGCTAGGCCTCGGCAGACCTACGGATACTGCTGTAGGTGAAGCGTGTGCTGGCGCCACTTGACGGAGTATGCCCATTCTCCTCTCTGCTCCTCGTCCCCCCTCTCCCACCCAGTCCTCCTCCCCCTCTACTCATCACACCTCGGCCTCCCATCCCGAGCCCACTGCTGTGCTCACCCTGGGGGCACCTGCAGCAAGTGAAGGTGGCCAGTATGCCCTGGCGGAAGCGTTTGTTCATGAAGCAGTAGATGATGGGGTTGACACAGGCCGAGGTGTAGGACAGCAGGTGGATGAAGGAGATAGGGGCCCCAGAGAGGAGGCGGTCGGCTGAACGTCTGTCGAAAGCCCTCCAGGCATTGACGGCGAATACAGGGGTCCAGCACAGGAAGAAGAGAGTAACGATGACCAATAGCATACGGATCACACGTTTCTTAGCCACCAGGTTAGCTGTGGAGCCGTTGCTGCACACACGGCTCAGCCTGGATTTGGTGCTGCTGCCACCACTGTTGACACCACTGGAAGTCGTCACACTCTGATGATGTGTGAGCTCTGTCGACTTCTTCTTCTTAGTGGGCTGCAGGTAGCAACCGTCGCTTTCACCAGGTTTGATGCTGCCCGTGCTACACTGTCTCTCTGTTATAGACCACAACAGTAGACACATGAATAAAGACTTAGCCAGCGCTAGAAAACAACCACAATCACATATCAGAAAGATGAAAGGTCAGCAAATCTTAACAGCAAACTTGAAACATTGGCACTAGGGAATCATGGATTTATATGTTATATACGTACCTCTACTGGATTTCCTATTGATCATCTCAAACTTGATGCCCCTGTACAGCTCCATGGAGATGAGTCCATATGCTGTCATCATCATGATCCCTGGGACCAGGAAGAGCAGCAGTAACAGGGATACATACCTGGGACGGACAACAGGTCTATGATGTTACCATATTGGTCCAAAGCAATGAACACATTTAGTGCATTATATTTTGGGTTAGGGTTATATTTTGGCCTTATATTACTTGCATCATATACGGTAACAGATGATGAGTTCAAATACAAAAGTAAAAACTATTTTTTTTATTTAAAAAAAAAAAAAAAGAAACTTAGGCTGGCAGGAGTCATTGACATTGAGCTCTCACCAAGACTGCTGGATGACGTCGCTCGGCCAGACCAGGCGGCACATGTTGCCTGTGCTGTTGTTGACACGGATGAAGGGCACCAGGGTGCTGGAGATGGGGTAGGGCAGCATGAGCAGGAAGGACACCACCCAGGTGGCAGAGATGACCTTGGCGGCGTGGGACTTGGTCTGCCAGGTACGCGAAGTCAGGGGGTTGCAAATGGCACTGTAGCGCTCCAGAGAGATAGCCACCAGGTTGAAGGTGGACACGCTCACCGAGATACCTGAACAGAGATGGATAATGGCTGACAGTTCAGATCACATTACTTTGTTACAGATACACAGGGGATATGGATGCACACTAGCATGTCTTACTGATGGGTCTTGTGCAACTAAGTATGTTACAGTGTGTAGTTAATATGTATGTCATTGCATTACAGTGTCATAAATGTGCAATAAATATGTAATAGCTGCAACATAAGATAACTGTTAAAGATGTAATGTAATTTGTGAGTAGGATGCTTGCCAGGTTAAGGTCACAATTAAATCCTTAACTGCTTGTCAGTTTGTACTTTATGACCGTCTAGAGACAGAGGTGAGATCCACCACTTCTTGATCGTCAATGACACAATCTGTTACCGATAGAGGTTAACAATCTCACATAGTAATAATAACAATGGGACTTATAAATACATCCACATTATCGCCAGGTATGATCCTAGCAGACCAGCACATAAACAAGTTATACACAGAGACAAATTATGTAATTACAGATGCTGACATCGTCATGATCTCACTACACAGGCTAAAGAACAAACAGATCAGCCTCCAACAGCACTATGTAGGCCTATGATACACATGGTGTACAATGTTTCCAAAGGCATAACAAATTAATCCAGCAATATATATATATATATATACCTCTCCATACAGATATCCACACAAATGTGAATGAAATGTTTTGAGATAATTGAAAAAGAGCATCAGAGATTTGAATTACGATAGTAGTTCAACTCTAGCGACAGTATTTAGATGCATATCCAGATGATATCCTTCAGATAAACAGACAATAACTTTTAATGAACTTTTTCAAAAGAGAAACCTAGATTAGAGACAGAGAGTTCAAAGATTTGAACAATGAGAGTAGTTCAATCTAGCTACTCTACAGTATATGCATATACCCAATCAATACATACTGTACCCAGACAGAATTATAATAATGTGTTTACCTGTGAGATTGAGATCACATGAATGCATGAGTCATGATAGCCTTCAAGTCTTGTCTGTACATCACCAATGCTACAGCATATGTACACCAATGCTACAGATTTCTTTAGCTTTGTTTCCTTCCAAATGTAATAGCCATGGAGACTTTTCAACAACAAGCATCCTGTTTGCTCGCAGTAAATTGGTCCTTAAATCAGGGGGATGGTGGGACCAGTTTACAGCCCCAAGGAAGGAAACAAGGGAACGCAGCCATGGCCATAGCCACAGCCACAGATGACTTTATTTGGAGTCTGTTTTCACACTAGGCTCTTGGTTAGAGCCAAAATGGAGACTTCCCAAGGGATCCTGGTATCTGTTCTGAACATCCAAATCATTCAAGTCCCCTTACATTTCTTTACGTGTGATCATACCAGGTTGATGGGTTGTTGAAGATGGAATGAGTTTATGTGGTCAGAGCCTATTCAATCCCCTTACCCGACCCTTTGAAGTAACAAAAGCTTTACCAGTGTTGATGTACTGTATAAAATGTAGTTCAGACAATGTTTTTAATTGTATAGGCTATATGCAATACTACCCTAAAAAAGGTGAAGAAAGTTAGAGAGAACTAACTCAACACATCAACATTTCCAATGGAAAGACTACATCTATTACCAACAAGTATTAGGGTATGTGCTTGACTCACCCATGAAGTACATAGCCACCTTGCAGATGCCGCTGCCGAACACAAAATCCCTCATGAGATTGGGGATGAGGGTGAAGGGCATGCAGAAGAGACACAGCATCAGGTCACTGGCGGCCAGGGAGAGCAGGAACAGGTTGGTGACGGTGCGCATGCGCCGATTCCTTACCAGCACACCGATAATCAGACTGTTGCCCAACACACTGAGGAGGAAGATAAGGCTGTAGAGGAAGATACGCACCGTGTGGTTCATATCTGACAGAGGAGAGAGACAGACATGACCTGTTTTCAGTACCTGGTTTTCAGTACCTGCTTCATTACTCAAATAATTAATTTATTTAATGTTTACATAAGAAAGATTGGATAAGCAGACCTTTTTATTGTAACTCACATGGAAATTCATTTTGTTCAGGACATCACAAATGCATATTCACAGAATAACAGAGTATGTGTTAATAACACGATGACCCCTGTTTTATAAAGCTACACATTCAAGAACTCTCACTCACTGGTAAAATATCAATTCAGATTGACATTTGGGAAATTAGGTGTGCAGCAAAAAGTCACCATAAGATACATAGAATAAACATGAACAGAGCTGGAAATGGTCTAAAATAATTCTAGGTGGATGCCTCACACAATGTCTCACGGGAACTAAGGCTTGAATATAACAATCTCATATCTCCTCACTACACTGCATAAGAGCTCAACATATTATTCATAATAACTTTTGAAAATAGCATATTGCAATTGTAATTGTAAAAAGAGATTAATAGATGATTTCTAAAGACTATAAGATAAAGTAGGCCTACTAGACACTGTAGACTAACTGGACCATATTCCAAAAAGAACAACTCATAACAACTGCTGCTTGACCTGGTGTTGACGTCCAGTTCTGTCTTGATTAATCTAAAACGTATATAATATTCAGTCCTTGGGCTCCCCATCCAAAAAGGAGCGCATGGACTATCAACCGCGCGCATACGCGCGTTGACCTCGGCTTGGGAATTTCAGCTGGACGCGCACATTTCCGAAAAAATATACAGTATTTTTAATCCATGAACACAAAGCGAACACATTTTCATGTAGGCCTGCATAATGAAATGGTGGTGGAGTTTTAGACATTTATTAGGGTGCATATTATTACATGCTTAACAGGCAAAGGCACTTCACGGTACAATAATGTACCCTATATTAACTTGAGCATGTACTTGTGAGTGAATTAAGAAATTTAAGTAAGACAGAAACAAGAATACAGGACAGGTGGCAATCTTTTTCAAATTGTGCTTACCTTTTGGCTCCGGTGGCGGGTCATTTTCAGTGTCGCACTCTGAGACATTCTTTATTCCGAAGTCGCATAATATCTTATACAAATTAGTGGAGTTTAAGAGCATGTTATGCAATGTAAACGTCTCCATTTTCGACTTTCTTATGGCCGCTTTTTATATAGAAAGTGGGATTAACTAAAAAAAGACCATGACACCATGCTTAAATCTGGAATATAAAAGATGCCAAACTTGACATGATAAAAGTTACAATTGTCATGTTCCAATCTTGAGAAAACATTTCCCAAAAGACTGGAAATCTGAAGATGTCTCTTTTAAAAACGTTTAAATCACAACATTCCTGTCTGATTAAAACAAGTTAAGTTTAGCTAACAGTCAACCAGCGGAATTGACAGGACAAGAATGATTGACATCAAGCGTTCGTGCTGCATGCAGGATCTGTTGCGCTGCGATCTGTTCATTTTGAGAAATAGATCAGTAGCACATGGGTGGATAGAGAAGACTCAAATATTTGAAGAGACCCCGCCTCTTGAGTCCACATGCAAGTGCAATCTCCCCATTTTGCGTAATACAATTTAAAATAGGCATAGCCTAATGTTTTCAGTCTTCCAGTCTGCCTTTCAAGAAGAGAACATAAACACCAACAAAAGAGCATTTTGACTTTTACCTGGACAAGATAAAAAAGACCAGTATATAATAAGATTGGCCATGGCTGCCTTGAAATAAAGATTCATATCTCAATGGGCCTTACCTGCATAGATAAAAGATAAATGAATACAAAATAGATAATGCCAGCATCAATATCACACACTATTTACTGTAGCTCAGTAACTTGACATGCGAGAGATGATGATGATCTTACTGACAGTGATGCATCTGGTCTTTACCAGTTGATTAGTGCCAAATTCTCAAAATCAACAAATCAGTCAACATATTTTTCCAGCAGTTTTCTTACCCATTAAGTCTTCAAATCTTCTGTTGTCAGATAATAAAACACTTTTTTGGCTGTGAATGACTGTCATAGTAACACAGATTACACAGCACTCACTTAATCCCACTTTCCTGACATCTATGCCCATGATTATGTTGGATGCAGCGCCATAAAAATTGTGACCACCAAATGTGACCACAACATTTTCCTATCTTTGTTGCTTTATTGAGTGCATTAATTTCGGGGAATGTAGACCTTCTTCTTGGGTCATTCATCAACACAACTGTAATATATGTTGTATATGCATTGCATATGTTTCTGGACATGACAGCCTGGCAGCCTCCATGCAGCCTGACTATCAGTGCCTCATTGGAGCTCGGAACACATTTTGCGTATCCATGTTTCCTCTGAATGTCTGGTCCTTAGTTGCTAAGTAACCACTGCAGAGGCTCTATCACCGGATACCCAATGGATACAGAAAATCAAATTGCCTTGTCGTAGTTAAAACAAACGAGCCCTGAAAATGATGGATGAGGGAACTGAGTTATCTCTGACAATCGGGCAAATTGTCCAGCGACTGAAAGGAACTCATTTACACTCGCAAATAGAGAGACAGGCCAAAGTGAGTTGAAGCTCTGCAGAGTCGAATAAGATGTGCAACACCGAGTAATGTCCTCCTAGCTGTCAGATTTGACATTTGACAGCTGCTAGCGTTTTAATTTACTTACCTAATATTGGAAATAGTTACTTTTTGACATTCTGAAATTGACATATTGAATATTAACCTATTTTTGTTCATTTCAGGAGTATTTGCATCAGCCCGAGATAAAAATAGAATCTCTTAAAGAGGACGTGCGCAATTTCCTCAAAACATCAGGTTTGCCTGAATGCTTGACAGGTGTTTTTGTGGAGAATAGTGGAGACTTGTCTGAACATATTACAGTAGTCCTACCACATCATTTTGCAAATTATGGGTGGTTGAAATATTTTCACATTGTGTTGCAGGTTGGGAGAGAAAACTCCAGAATGCGGTATACAGAGAATTGAATGTGTAAGTGTCTTTTCCAGACGTTTTGACATCATTTGTTTGTTTTGTATTATGAATAATCTATACAGACACACACACACACACACACACACACAAGACCAGACCCTAAAACATCATCAACGGCATCAACTTTGTTCTGACCATAAGGTTAGAACCATCTAACCTCCTGTTATGTCTGACTGACTATTTGCCTATATCAGATATGGAGGGATGCTTGTTAGTTTGCATGGCCATAGCTCAATTTTTAAACAAATTAACAAGATTCAAGATTCTTTATTTGTCACAATGCAGTTGTGACAGTGCCACAGAGGAGTGCAACAATACATTTAAAATAAATAGAATATAAACAGCAGTATAAACAGCAATGTAAGCAATGTACACAATGGAATGACTATATACAATGGCATTGACAGGTTGTCAGTACAGTTAATTACAGTGAAAGATGAGTCCGCAATGGGTAATTATGTGTGTGCGTATGTGTTATGATGTCAGTGAGTGTGTGAGTGACTTGACTGGTGGGGTCGTCGTTGATGATCCTGATGGCATGGGGGAAGAAACTCTGTCTTAGCCGCTCTGTTCTTGCTGCATGACAGCGAAGGCGTTTGCCTGACCGCAGCAGCTGGAACAGTCCAACACTTAGGGTTGGGTGGTATAACGGTAATACGGTATACCGCAAGATTTGAAAATGCCCAGGGTATGCTTTTCAATACCGTCATAACATGTCTGCTCCGTTATCTATCAAACTGCCAAATTAAATGCTGTTTGTCAATTCACAATGTGTAACAGTGCTGTTCAGGAGCGTAACTTGTAGGGTGTTGCACGTGACCTCTTCCACCTAAGGTTAGAGAAGGAGAAAAAAAAGATCACTAGCGCTAATTACTTGCTAAAGCAATTGCTGCTATATGGCAGCATTTCGGGTTCCGACCTGACGATAAAGGGGAGCCTGCAGACTTGGACAAGGTTATTTACAAGATTTGCATGAAAAAGATGACAGCCAGAGATGGGAACACTAATGGGAACTAATCTACACTCGCACCTCAAACTGAAACATTCATTAACAGCTGCACGGAAGGGATGTCTGCCTGTATCAAGTGCTGCTGTCGGGTTCAAACAGCTATTCGCTGACAATGGATTTGTGGTTGTCAGTTAACATGACGCCATACCTGCCTTTAACCGTCCACTTTGTCACACACGACTGGAAACTACAGACTAGCTTTTTTCCAGAAAACCACACGGTGGACAACATTGTTGATGCACTCTGCACGGCACTTGGATGCGAGTAAACTCTCCATAATGACTGACAATGCTGCTAACATTGCAGCCGCCATCAGGGCCCTGAATTGGCCATGGCTCAACTGTTTTGGCCACAACCTCAATCTGTCGGTGACAAATGCAGTGCAGAACCAGAGGCAACAGACAGTCCGGCCCTCAGGAGTCTGCCGTGCCATGACCGCCGCCTTCTCTCACAGTTGGCCCCGAAAGAGTGTGCTCAAAATGAAAGAAGCGGAATTAGGATTCCCAGAGCATAGTCTCATAACAGTAACTAAATCAATATTTTATAGACAAATGATAGCCTATAGGCTATATGAAATAGGACATGAGAAAAGTTATATTATTACGAATTCAGTGTGTGATGCTTTTTATTAAGCTATAATATTATGCTATCCAACTGTTTATTTTAGTTTGTCAAACTGAGATCGGGATGTAAAGTTTAAATGATTGTTTAGGCTAAATGTCATACAGTTTAGCAGTCACTAAATAAATAATTCAGTTTTTCCAACAACATTTTTTTTTTTGAGGACGGTATAAAGGTATGAAAAAATGTATACCACCCAATCCTATTAACACGCTGTTTGTGTGATCAAATCTGCTGCTGGATCAAATCATCTGTTGTTGTTGTTCATTTCACAATATGAATTCTGGTTCCCCCAAGTGCATTTTGACAGCGCTTAAGCTTTAGTCTTAGGCTGAGATCGAGGACGCTCAGTTTTTCGCTGCAACATAAAGTTGAATTATGCCTTCCTCTTTCGGACATGAGTCATCCGTATGTCCTCGTTTAGGTGACATGTTTACATTGGGATGAGTGTTTTATAACACAAGGAGAACTCAAGGGCCCCCTAAAATAGTTTAAATCCTGTTGGGTCCAGACGGCCAGAGTCATTTTGAATAGACTGGATGATAAGTGGGCAGAGACAAGAGACAGGTGGTGGATCCGGTTCATGAACCCAGACCGTCTCCAACTGGAGGACGATTACGGCCAAACTACATGGCGCCCGTCACAGCTCCGTTATGGAAGCGCCCTTCAGCCACTGCTGAATCACTCCCACAGTTGCCTATGAGACATGCTACACACAGGCTCTTGGAGCAGCGTGGCCTCACGTCTGGATCACAGGGCTGGAGTGCAGGTACAGGCTTCAAGTCTGTTTCCCTCTGTCCGCTCCGTGTATCAGAGCCTCTCTCTGGTCTGTCGCTTGACTGACGGCACGCTTCTTGTGCAGCATCCCCAGTGCAACCTGACACAAATGTTCTGCTTATGGGTGCCATGCAGTTTGGGTGTTAGGGCCTCTGCTACTCTAGATTTTTGTATCTGAAGTTTTTACCTTGGTCCATAGAGATCCTGGTATAATAACTCTTGCCGTGCATTGTTGTAGCCTGTCTGGTGCTTTTACCCTATATCATATTGCTTTTCTGTCTCACATCTTATACTGTGTCTGTAGTTGCATTATCATGTATTGAATTTCAAAGGGTCAGCTTTCTCTGTATCTTATTGCATCTCTCTCTCTCTCTCTGTCTCTCTCTCTCTCACTCTCTCCTCTATCTCTCTCTCTCTCTCTCTCTATCTATCTATCTATCTATCTATCTATCTATCTATCTATCTCTCACTCCTTTTCTCTCTCTCTCTCTCTCTATCTATCTATCTATCTATCTCTCTCTCTCTCTCTCTCTCTCTCTCTCTCTCTCTCTCTATCTATCTATCTATCTATCTATCTATCTATCTCTCACTCCTTTTCTCTCTCTCTCTCTCTCACTCTCTCTCTCTCTCTCTCTCTCTCTCTCTCTCTCTCTCTCTCTCTCTCTCTCTCTCTCTCTCTCTCTCTGTGTGTTTGTGTTGTCTAGTCGGCCGCCCCCCAGCCACTCTGCAGCCCCCACTGAGCACCTCAAGGAGCCGCTGGCCTACATGCGCAAAGCCCAGGTCAGTCTGTCTCTTCCACTCTCCATCACTCTCTCTTACTCTCTTTTCTCTCCCTGGCTCAGTTTTTTGTGCTTGCTTGGTGAATATGGAGATACATATGCTTAGTACAGCATTCTTAGTAATGCATTATCTTTGTAATCATTTAAGCTAACTGTTTGTGTGTGTGTGTGTGTGTGTGTGTGTGTGTGTGTGTGTGTGTGTGTGTGTGTGTGTGTGTGTGTGTGTGTGTGTGTGTGTAACAGGCTAGCTGGGAGAAACGAATCCTCAAAAGCCTGAACAGCATGTGCACAGAACTTGGTGTGCCGTTGGCTCGCAAGGTAAACAGAAACAGTACTTAACGCCGGCTGAGGACATCTAGAAATGCTTTTGGTGGCATTGATATGTTCATGTGTCTGTATTGGTCAGGTTGAGTCTCACTCTGTATTTTCCAGAGGCCTGCTCTGGAGCAGAAGGAGCTGACCAACAAATGGAATGAGATGGGAACAGACGAACCAGGTCTAGCTACACTCTGTTTGCCTAAGAAGTAGTGTAGATTACACAGTTTATATTTGTGGAGTTATTACTGCATTGCAGACAGCTACATCTCCTGCCACTGAAATTGAGATAATGTGTGTGACAGAGAGTTTCTGTATACCTCTTGCATTGGTGCATCCCACTACGTTTACTCTGCAAAGCTGTGCTTGTGCACAGAACCCTGTGTAACATAACAGTCTCCTAACAATGCTATCTGAGAGAGGAGGGTATGATAACATTTACGAGTGTGTGCCGGCCTTTGGCATAAACACTAGCCCTTGTGAATCAAGAAGCTAACCAGACTCCTGGGCTCCGATAACGAGCAGAACTCCTCTCCCAACCTCCACCCCAACCTCGTTCTATTCTGACTTCTGACTTGACTTAACTGTCATGGATTTCTCCCTGAAATCCATGTTATACCAATCAAATTTCCATAGAACTCTGTTAAAACATCATATGATCCCTTTGTCGTGGGTTCTCTACAGATCTAAGCCGCTTCAGGCCTGTCTATGCCCCTAAAGATTTCCTGGAGGTAAGAAATGTCATCTCAATACAGACATCCCAGAGTGGGGACATCAATCTCTTATAAAGGTGATGGGGGAAGACTACATTTTCCTCAAGACTACAATTCCAATCATCACAGGTGCTGATCAGCCTGCGAAACCCGAACCATGACAGCAGTGAGGAGGCCAGCGCTAAGAGCCACTGGGGCCTCATCCAGGTGCCCCTCCACATCAGAGACATCCCTCAGATGGTAGGGTAAAGACTGACCCAAACCTGTGTATACCATACAGTATGTGTCGCACCAAACATTGCACATGTGCTGTTTCTTCATTTCTATGTATAGTATAGTATATTTCTTCATTTCTATGTATATAGTCTGTATGTATGTTGCATTATCATAGTTGTATCAAACTTTGTACATCTTTTAATGATGCTGCTTGTTATACCTGAAGTAGCCACTTGATTATGTTAGCCAATGATTACGGTATATCGAAGTGATATGATTTGATATTGTAGATCTGGTGTGATTTTTTTCCCCCTCAGAGAGAAGCCTACTCAGAGCTGAGCTTGACTACTGGACACCTGGGTATTGATGACCACACCTGTATCCATCCAGGTGATACTGTACATGTATTCACAAACATCACAAACCTTTTATATTTCTTGCATCACTTATTTCATATTCCACATTTGAGCTAAAAGAACTTCCTGTGTACAATTTATCAGCCCAAATCTTCACACAAAACATGTTTACTGAGCAAATACAGAAAATACAATTAAATAAACAGTGGATATCATATCAGTGTGTGTCACTTTCCCATGCCATTCTTCAGTCTGTGATCTCTCAAACAATGTCTGTGTGTCTAGGGTTTAAATATCATCGTCTTATGTTTGTACATCAAACTGATAAAGTAGTTCGTTCTGGAAACAAAACCACTTCAGGATGACAACGGACACATTGTTATTTTCTCTATTCTCTCTCTCTATTTTTTCTATTTTTATTTTCTTTCCTATTGCTATTCAGATTTGTTTGAAAGCGAGCATGTTCACATCGGGAAAAAAGGTAAGATAGATAGAGGTCTTGTACATTTTTTGATAATGTTTATTCAATAGAGTGTATCTGACTGGATTGTTTTGGTCTTATTGTATCCTAGGACATTTAATCTCTTGGAGGTGAAGTTTAGAGACAAACACACACACACACACACACACACACACACACACACACACACACACACACACACACACACACACACACACACACACACACACACACACACACTCCTCTTCTGCTCCCTTAGAAAACCCCTAATGTTAGCTGTTGCCATAACTAATCCTCTCCTTCACCCTCTCAAGTGGCCTAGTCCCCCTGCACTTGTCCAAACGGGCGAGAAGCGCACTTTTACACTCCTCTTTGTCCCTGCACACTGATCCCACTGTAAACATTAGCCTCTTATAGAAAGGAATTAGACTCCGGCTTGACTCGGGGGACACATACAAACACAGGTACCATACTGTATACAGCCCCTCAATGTCCTCAGTGTCTGTTCCCCTTGGGCTGGAATGCGTTTTACACCCCAGAGCTGAGGCTAGCGTAGGCCAAGTAGTGAGTGCACTCTAAAGTCGGAATAAAGAAGACAAGAGCCTGTATGTTTATGTTGTGAAATGTTTTTGCGCTCTAACACCTGGAGTCAAGGGCCATGTGTGTTTGGGACCTGTCATAGTCGATGGAGGTTCAGATAGCGTGTTTTAGCCAAGTATTATTCAACAGAGTGTTCAAGTGGTCTATTATGGTGGAGTGATTTTGTTGTGAAGCGTTGCTGAAATGACAATATCTATGCAGTATCTTATTATATCTAGATATCATTCCTTGTGTTATTACTTTCGATATAGGCCTATTCACACAGGGCAACGCTATTTGTGTGTGCGTGGATATACAGTCTCTTCTGTTGTCACTGTTTTGATAGTGTGAAGGTATTGTGTTAGTGCTTTGAGGTGTGTTTGTGTAGAGTATGCTGAGGTATGTCCTCTCTCTCTCTGTTTTTTTTCAGTGGTGAGTGGGCAGGACAGTGCTGCAGCGCAGCAGTACAGCAGACAGGGCTGTCCCACGGGCCTACGGGCAGACCTCTGGGCCCTCATCCTCAACTCCACCAATGAACCGGAGGTAACATACACACAGGCATGCATATATGAACACACACACACACACACACACACACACACACACACACACACACACACACACACACACACTCTCGCACATAAACAATTAACGTATTGCAGTGTGCCTGTGTTTGATATAAACCTGGCATGGACATGCAGCTGCTGCTATTCCCAAGCTCCTTGTTTTCGTGGGCTTGAACTCTCTACCTCTTACACTCTCCAGTTAATGATTTGCATGACCCATCTTTCAGACAGGTGGGGAGATGATTAGGGAGTCTCTTGATAAAGTTAGGATTTTCATCAAGTTTTTGTTCAGGCCTGCATTAATCTCTTTTGGTTATTATCCATACATTGAATGGATGTTGATGATTTGTATTTTTCAGTGAGAGTGTATGAGCACTTATGTTTATCTTAATTGGTATTTATGGTTATTTTGTGTATACATTATTTTAATGCACATTTATGATTGATTAAATAAATAAATAGTTTCAAATAATTCATCCAATAAAACATTTTGCATGAGACAAGATTCTGCATGCATGCAGTTTATTAACTATCAACCAAAAAATATATTTGCTTCATTCCATTAGATATGCCCTGAATGGATATACAGTGCATTCAGAAAGTATTCAGACCCCTTCACTTTTTCCACATTTTGCTATGTTACAGCCTTATTCTAAAATGGATTATTTTTTTCCTCATCAATCTACACACAATACCCCATAATGACAAAGCCAAAACAGGTTTTTAGAAATGTTTGCTAACTTATTAAAAATAAAAAACTGATATCACATTTACATAAGTATTCAGACCCTTTACTCAGTACTATGTTGAAGCAGCTTTGGCAGCGATTACAGCCTCAAGTCTTCTTGGGTATGACACTACAAGCTTGGCACACCTGCATTTGGGGAGTTTTTCCCATTCTTCTCTGCAGATCCTCTCAAGCTCTGTCAGGTTTGATGGGGAGCGTCAGTGCACAGCTATTTTCAGGTCTCTCCAGAGATGTTCGATCGGGTTCAAGTCCAGGCTCTGGCTGGGCCACTCAAGGACATTCAGAAACTTGTCCCGAAGCTACTCCTGCATTGTCTTGGTGGTGTGCTCAGGGTCGTTGTCCTGTTGGAAGATGAACCTTCACCCCAGTCTGAGGTCCTGAGCGCTCTGGAGCAGGTTTTCATCAAGGATCTCTCTGTACTTTGCTCTGTTCATCTTTCCCTTGTTCCTGACTAGTCTCCCAGTCCCTGCCACTGAAAAACATCCCCACAGCATGATACTGCCACCACCATGCTTCATCGTAGGGATGGTTTTGGCCAGGTGATGAGCGGTGCCTGGTTTTCTCCAGACATGACGCTTGGCATTCAGGCCAAAAGTTCAATTTTGGTTTCATCAGACCAGAGAATCTTGTTTCTCATGGTCTGAGAGTCCTTTAGGTGCCTTTTGGCAAACTCCAAGCGGGCTGTCATGTGCTTTTTACTGAGGAGTGGCTTCCGTCTGTCCACTCTACCATAAAGGCCTGATTGGTGGAGTGCTGCAGAGATGGCTGTCCTTCTCCCATCTCCACAGAGGAACTCTGGAGCTCTGTCAGAGTGACCATTGGGTTCTTGGTCACCTCCCTGATGATGTCCCTTCTCCCCCTATTGCTCAGTTTGACCGGGCGGTCACCTCTGGGAAGAGTCTTGGTGGTTCCAAACTTCTTCCATTTAAGAATGATGGAGGCTACTGTGTTCTTGGGAACCTTCAATACTGCAGAAATGTTTTTGTACCCCAGATCTGTGCCTCGACACAATCCTGCCTCGGAGGTCTACGGACGATTCCTTTGACCTCATGGCCTGGTTTTTGGCCTGACATGCACTGTCAACTGTGGGGCCTTATATAGACAGGTGTGTGCCGTTCCAAATCATGTCCAATCAATTGAATTTACCACAGGTGGACTGCAATCAAGTCGTAGAAACATGTCAAGGATGATCAATGGAAACAGGATGCACCTGAGCTCAATTTCGAGTGTCATAGCAAATGGTCTGAATACTTATATAAATGTGATATTTCAGTTTTTTTATTTTGAATAAATTAGCAAACATTTCTAAAAACCTGTTTTCGCTTCGTCATTATGGGGTATTATGTGGAGATTGATGAGGAACATTTTTTATTTAATCCATTTTAGAAAAAGGCTGTAACATAACAAAATATGGAAAAAGTGAAGGGGTCTGCATACTTTCCGAATGCAATGTAGTTGTACATAGTTGTACATACACACATATATCTTTTACAGATGGAATGCCCACCAACCCATAGTTTTCAGCACAGATGTACAGAAGCCATCCCCGGGCCATAAATAAGCCAGGCTAATGTTTATGCCAGCCTGCTCTAACTTGTACCTGGCGCTGAAATGCCAACGTAATCAAACTGTGGCGATTTAGCAAAGTTTGCTCAGACAGATGGCAGGCTCCCTGTGTGGCAAATGGCCGTGCCGCCCTGCGTTTGTATAAGCCCTACACTCCAGGAACCCCTGCTCGGCCGATAAAACAATGCCTGCTGTAGGGAGATTGATATGATTTGATGTACAGAGAGTTACAGGGACCCGGCATGGTCTGGATAGTGTTAGCCATGCCAGGCACTACAGCTGTCCACCAGCTATGTGTGCCACTGCCTCAGTTGTGAATGACATTAAGCTAGAGAGCACCTACAGTGCTGTTTTAATGCACAGAGCTAGACAGTTATGTAGCCAGAATCAAAACATCCTCAAAGACGACCTCCTGGCTATATTCACCAATCACCACCATCCTTTTAAACAGAACCCCTCCCCCCATGGCACTGTAAGAATACGCATCACCCCTCATTCCGCCTGGTGACATACCTTCCCACATCCCACAATCTGTCATGTTAATTGGGGTTAGAGATCCCTAGCTCAGACAAGCTAATGGCTGGACACCTCTAACAGCTCTAACAGGAGACAGGACTCCCTCTGTGCGATGGATTGAGGGGGTTAGGGTTAGGGTTAGGATTAAGGTTAGGTTGGTATCGAGGGAGATCTGGGTTTACATAAAGTCAATTGAAATTGAACTTTCAAGTATGGGGAACTGTGGGGCAGTTTGGATTTATGTTATGTCCGGGAAATATAGTCTAAGATCTAGGATATTTCCTAATTCTTAGAATTATTTTAGGGGATTATTGAACAGTAAAACTCAATTTTAACCTGAAAGCTGGTTTCAATAACTTAATCTGTGTGAGCTGGTGTGACCCTCATATCTGGTAGATGCTATCACTGATACTGTCAGGAGATTTTAAATCCTTTCTGTGTTTTGAATTTGTCTCAAAGCACTTCCCCTTGACTCTCTCCTTTCTCCGCATCCATTTCTCATTGCCAAGGTGCTTGAATTCTGTCTGAGAGAGGGTTTTATTCCTCGTTTCCTCCCTGTCTTCTGTCTCCTCGTTCTTTTATGATAGCTTATCTCAAACCGGAGACAGACCTGAGTTCAACTACATGCTTAGACATGTTTAAATACTTCCTGTGAAGCTAGCCATGCTCGAATCGTGGTTATGTCAATGTCAATGTTAGCTGACGCATACATTTGACAAAATCCACAAGGTGGTTTTAGGACATTGGATAGTGATTTTGGTCAGATGAAAAATAAAAACACAGAATTTTGCCATCTAATTGTATTAGCAGTTGTGTGACTTTTTGCCTTCCAATTAGTGGCTGTGTATGGTTGTATTGATGGGTCCAATGTAATTTGTACACACCGGTTTTATCTTACTGTACCAAGGATGTTGGTGGTACAGTACTGAAGGTAACTGTTGTTTGATGTACAGGATGTGATGCACTATGAACAGCTGAAGGCTGGGGTCATACACCATGACCTGCTGGTGGACAATCTCATCTACAAGGTACAGTAGGTCTACTGTTTATCTCTGTGTGATCCACATTTCTATTATACATTGTGAACTGAACAGTGGAGCTATATTTCTTATGACTTCTGCTCTTTATAACCTCTTCTTTGAGATGAGTGATAAATCACTTCTGAAGATATATAGAGATTGTATAGGGATATAGATTAATATTTCAAAGTATGGATTGTTGTTCAGTTTGGTCTGGTGCATTCCTTTCACCAGGATGTGAAACTCACTGCCAGTAATGACGACTACTACTTTGTGTTTGAAGATTTTTTGTATCAGGTATGGGAAACTCTCACCCTCTCTCTCTCACAGTACTGTCTCTCTCTATAATGTCTCTAGCATAACGTCTCTACTCTGGATATGTTTACAAATTCACCCCAGCCAGATACTAATGGAAAAATTATATGGCCTATCTATTTATGTTGCTAGTTACAATGTTTTATATAACACTTATGTTTGTATAAAAGGGTATGCATTATGTCACAATAGTCTGCATGAATCCTTATACAGTATACAATACTCCTTATACAATACTTGCATAGTATTACTCACATCTACCGCAGTGACATGCTAGTAGTATGAATGGATATACTGTTTGAATATTGTAGATTCAAACAGTATATCCATTCATACTACTAGCATGTCACTGCAGGACTGTTAGACATAAATACATACTGTATTGATATAGTGTTATCTAGCTAGGCAGTGATTGATACGTGTTCCCAGAGGTGGAGGAAATAACATAGAGACAGGATTGTAAATGAACACCAGTAGACTAAACAACCCCTGAACATGTACATGCAATAACATTATCATAGATATAGGCATTTAGATGATAGAACCCACTTTAAAATAAATAAATATTGAAAGTTCTGAAAATATTAAAAAATTCTTCTTTATTTTATATTTTCTGAACTCTACTTGCATCAGACAACACCATAGCGAGAGAGGAATGCCTCTAGTCTGGCTAGCTGGTTTATTTGTAACGGCTGTGTTTGTTTTCCTCGTGTTTGAGTGAAAGATAACGACTACTTCGCCGAATCTGGTTCACGGT
This sequence comes from Argentina silus, assembly GCF_951799395.1. NCBI lineage: Eukaryota > Metazoa > Chordata > Actinopteri > Argentiniformes > Argentinidae > Argentina > Argentina silus. The sequence continues at coordinate 19,781,553 of NC_139655.1, forward strand.
ACATTATGTCATCCCGAGGTAGCTTATCAACGGGCACAGGTGTGACACGATAAACCACAACATCATCAATATTGATTGTTCATGAACTCACTAGGCAGTTGAAGAATGCAGCCATTATACTGTACAAGACAGGACTGATCTAAAACCACAATACTCAACAAGAGGCAGTGTGTACAGTCCTGTTCCTCTGTGACACTCGATGACCTTAACTGATGAAATCAGTGATTTAGAGTTTTATTCTGTTGATATACCAGCCATATAATTTGTTGAGCGTAATGCGTTGGTGAAATTGAAATCTACTCCCAATAGGAAAGGAGATTACCATCAAACGCCCCTCCAGTCATATTGTTCTTTCAAGAAATGAGCGACCACTTGAGTTGCTGCTACTTCTCCTAAGTGCATCCTGGAATGCTTGGGCAAGGCAGATGTTTTTAATATATTTCCCCTTCCAGCATTGAAACAACCCACGTACCAAGTCATTTGCCGTTGACCAAATAATGTGTGTTAATAGTCTGTATTCAGAGAAGTGTGTGTGTGTGTGTGTGTGTGTGTGTGTGTGTGTGTGTCATAGGTCCTACTGTGTTTTTCTCGAGACACTGCAGTCCTGGAGCACTTTAGCTACAACAGTGCCACTCCTCCCAAATCCTATATCCAGGGTGAGCCATTTTACCCGTGAAAAGGATGTATACCTAACATCTGATCGTATTAATCATCATTGCAAGTGTTTCATATGTAAGGAATTTTGCATAGGGATGTATATACATCTTTATGTTGGTTGCTTCCCTACAGGCAAGATGGGAGTGGAGGAATTTGCCGTGGTGTATCCCCCCAATGGTGAGAGAGAATCCCTAACCTCAAATGTCAGTACATATCACATATGCTGCACCTGTAGCTAGTACTTTAAGTGTGTCCTAATTTCATAGTAAGTGATCCTCAATTTCTCTCCCATATACTGTAGGTGTCATCCCCTTTCATGGTTTTTCTATGTATGGTGAGTATGGGTTCTAAACACCAGAAATAAAATAACAGTCAATAAAATCCTTAACAATTACAAAAACAATCATGATTGTTTAATCATCATCATTGCTACTGTGTATACTGTGTACACGTTTTTGTCTAAATCTTCAACTCTTCAATACCCGACTGGAAAACCAGTTAAGATTGTGATATCATTTTTCTAAATCAGCTATGCTTTTATTGAGAGATTAAAAGCCACCCAATTCATATTCATTATAAGGACACATGTGTTTTTCTTTCTAGTTTATCATTCCATATACATTTAAATATGTTTTGCTCATATAGCTCAAAAAATGATACTCCTGGAGCAGGTAAAAACATGAACACATAGGTAAACTGGGATGCCACTAATGAGATCAGAGTTATTTTAGTATAGATTGTTAAATGTTTTCCTTTGTACGGCTGCAGAAAAATGTTGTTACTGGCTAGGGGTGAATTTGGGGAGTGGACTCACCGAATTTCATCTTTCTTTCTCTGGTGGCTCCCTCTGCGAATCTTGCGTGCATGCAGGAACACAACAGCTAATGTCCGACACTGCAAGTCTATTTCAGGGGTTTATTGTTACCCGTGAACGTCTGAAGAACCAGATTGACGGCACACAGAGAAGGTGGTGGGGTTTAGCCCGAAGGCGTATTTAATAATAAAAGGGGAAAAGGGGTAGGAGGGAGAAGGATAATCCAATAGAGAGTAGTCCAGGGTCGGTCCAGGGTTTGGCAAGCAGGCGGGTAGTCAGACAAGCAGGGGTTCGGGAAGGGGCTGCAGTAGTCAGGCACGAGGCTGGTGAGAGGCCTTACTCCGGGCGCAGATGGTGCAGGCGGCGACGTACTCCCTGGTGTTCGCCTCCATGGCAGGCCACCAGAATCGCTGGCGGATAAACGAGAGGGTCCTGCCCGCTCCCGGGTGGCAGGCGAGGTGGCAGGTGAACCTACTGGCGTGACCCCCCTCCAGAACTCGGGATTGGACTGCCGGGGGAACGAAGACACGTCCGGGGGGTCCGCCTCCTGGGCTGGGGTGGGAGCGTTGGGCAGCCCTGACCACGGAGTCGATGGCCCAGGTGACGACGCCAACCACTCGGGAGGGAGGAAGGATGGTACCGGGGGTAGATGGAGCCACCTCCTCCGGGGCCAGGCGGGAGAGTGCGTCGGCATTGATGTTGCTGGAGCCTGGCTTGTAGGTGATGGTGAACTCGACCGAGTGAAGAAGAGGGCCCAGCGCGCCTGGCGGGAGTTGAGCCTCTTGGCCGACCAGATGTACATCAAGTTCTTGTGGTCGGACCAAACCACGAAAGGCTGCTGGGCCCCCTCAAGCCAGTGTCTCCACTCCACCAAGGCTGCATACACTGCCAGCAGCTCCCGGTTGCCCATGTCATAGTTTCTCTCCGCCGGGGACAGACGTTGTAAGTATGTGCAGAGGTGTATCTTCTGGTCCTCCGCGGACACCTGGGATAGGACAGCCCCGAGGCAGGTATCGGATGCATCCGCCTCCACAAAGAACTGACGGGATGGGTCGGGGTGGATGACTCAGACTCTTCAGGGTCGAGAAGGCAGCCTCCGCTTCCGAGGACCAGGATTACGGGAGGAGCATGGAGGTGAAGGCGGTTAGTGGAGCGGCCACCTGGCTGAACCCCCGTATGAACCAGGAAACGTCTCAGCTGTTGGCGGTTCACGGGTTGGGGCCACTCCACCACCGCCTGGATCTTCTTCTCGTCCGCTCGTAGGTGACCCTTCTCTACAATGTGGCCCAAGTACTCCACGGAGGCGGCGTGGAATTGGCACTTCTTGGCCTTCACAAAGAGTGTGTTCTCCAGGAGTCGTTGGAGGACCAGACGGACGTGCTGATGGTGCTCCTCCTCCGTTCCAGAGAACACCAGGATGTCGTCCAGGTAGACTACCACAAAGATGTTGAGCATGTCATACAGCACGTCGTTCACCAACGCCTGGAAGACGGCCGGGGCATTAGTGAGCCCGAAGGGCATCACCAGGTCCAGCTTGGTGAAGACGGCTGAGCTGAGGTTGAGCTGATGATGTAGAGGCAACGCTGGTCCCGGAAACGCTGCTCGCGCTCCGCTGCGGACAGACGGGACCTGCCCACCTGCATCGGCTCCTCCTCGACCCTGGGAACAGAGGTGGGAATGGGGGGCATCATGGGAATAGGGGCTTGGGGAGGTCCGGAAGAGGAACTGGAGGGAGAGCGGCCGAGGGGGGTCATCCACCCTGGAGACAGAGTCCTGACCTGACTGCGTTCATAACGCCTCTCACGCTAACCCTAACCCATCTCCAGGACGAGGGTGACCAGCTCCTGATAGGACGAGGGGCGGTTCTTCAGAAGCCAGTCCTTGATGTCATCGTTCAGTCCTCGCTTAAATGCGCTGTGAAGCGCCTTATCCCCCCAGCGACTCTCCACCGCGAGGGTACGGAATTCCACGGAGTAATCCGCCACCGAATGGTTCCCCTGGCGGATGACGTGGAGGGGGGAAGCTGCGTTGGAGCCCTCCTGGGTATGATCGAAAATGAAGCGGAACTCCGCCTTGAAATCCTCGGAGTTAGATGCCAAGGCGGAGTTACTGCCCAGAGCAGCGACGACCCACTTCAGCGCGTGCCCGGTCAACAGCGAGATGATGAAGGCCACCTTGTCCCCTCCGGAGTGGAATCTGCTGGGCTGGAACTGGAAGGCCAGCTCGCATCGAGCCAGGAAGCTGCGGCAGAGATCGATCTCCCCTCTGAAGGGGCAAGGCGGCGAGAGGTGAGGCTCTTGGAAGCCATGAGGAAACTGGGCACTGGGTCCGCGGACTGGGCTCGCATCTGGAGGTGGCGCCGGCACTGATGATGGGAGTTGACTCGAGGCGCTGAGCTCGAGTCGGGTGAGGCGCTCGGAGATCTGGTGGAAGGCGCTGTCCAGCTGGTCCGTGACCCGGTTCAGGAGGGTGCTGTGTTGTTGAATGATGGCTAGCAGGGGATGGTCGGAGACACCGGCCCCTGCCTCCCTCCGGCTCGGGTCGCTAACACCGTCCGGTTCTGTTATCTGGCCAGGACGTTCTGTTACCCGTGAACGTCTGAAGAACCAGATTGACGGCACACAGAGAAGGTGGTGGGGTTTAGCCCGAAGGCGTATTTATTAATAAAAGGGGAAAAGGGGTAGGAGGGAGAAGGATAATCCAATAGAGAGTAGTCAGGTAGGCGGGTAGTCAGACGAGCAGGGGTTCAGGTAGGCAGGCGGGTAGTCAACACAGGAATGGGCTAGATCCGTGGAAGGTAGACGAGGGGGAATCCGAGGAAGACAAGGGTTCTAGGGGATCACAGGAGAACGCAGTGAAACACAAAACAAACACTGGAGGATATGCAAAGGCTGGAGGTGTAAGTGATACTCTAAGAGTTACCATGGGACATGGAACACTGGAATGGAGTTTAGGCAGGGTTCTTATAGGGCGGTGATTGCAGATGGTTTGCAGGTGTGCTGAGTGGAGACAGGGAATAGGTGCGCTGTCGACTGGGAGGTGAACGCTCCAGCGATGATTGCTAGGGCCTCAAGGTGGTGCCAGAGGGCCGGTCAGGGAGAGGGACCATTACATTTATATTATTATTAGAATTGTACATCCTTAAATCGGATAGATTTGAAAAGAGGTCAAGGTCTTCACTAAGACGTTGCACGGAAGTACAACTAGAGTCATCAGCATACATTAAGACTTTGAATCCAATCCCTACATTTTCAATACTCTAATGCTAGGATTTCATCTTATCTTTACAGTGAGTATCTTAATTGTCATGATAAATATGTATGGTGATCATGTATAGCCTTGTTTTACACCCCTGGATAGTGCAACTATATAAAAGAAATTACCATTATTTATAACCTTACATCTGGGGTTACTGTATATCACTTTAACCCAATTAATTACCTTTCACCAAAATGACCTAACCCTAATACTAACCCAAAATGTAGCCATTTGTTTATCAAATCTCGCCTCACTTTGTCAAAGGCTTTCTTGAAGTCTGCTATAAACATCAAGCCAGCTTTGATGAATGTCTCATAATGATCTATCATTTTAAGTAATTGTCTTATATTATCCCTAACTGTATGTATCGCCCCTGTAGAAAGACACTGATCATGGTATACAATATCTGAGAAAAACCCTTTTGATACGATAAGCTATACATTTTCAGAAGCGTCACATTTCTTTGATGAATTGGATCTTTATTGACCATTTGCCTCTAGTTTGAATAACAATGAGATCAAACCTGCTTGTTGGGTATCAGAGAGTAAACTCTTATCATATGAATAATTAAAACATGTTATCAAAGGATCTCTAATTTGTTCCAAAAAATGTATCACCTTGATGGGAATACCGTTTAGGCCAGGTATGTTTCTAGACTGAATGGTCTTTATTGCTTGTCCCTTTATACAGTAGATCCCTTGCTGAGGTGTTTCTCTGTGTCTGTCTTCCAGTCTCTCCTCTGTGTTTCTTGTACAATGAGCCCTCCAAGCTGTACAGTGTGTTCAGAGAGATGTATGTGCGCTACTTCTTCAGACTCCACTCCATATCCTCCTCCCCCTCGGTGAGCATATCACAATGAGATCATGTGTTTGTGTGTGTGTGTGTGTTTAATCTGCCTGCTCTTTGTTTATAAGCCATGTTGATGCTCATAAGATGTTATGTCTTCTATTAAGATATACTATAGTATCCTTGAGTCAGCAATGTGAGGCATGTGTGTGTGGGTGTGTGTTTTTGTGTGTTCATATGACAATATGTTTCTTGTAGGGAATAGTATCTCTGTGCCTGCAGTTTGAGAGGCTGCTTCAAACTCATCTCCCCCAGCTTTTCTACCATCTACGAGAGATTGGAGCCCAGCCGTAAGTTCACACACAGAATAATCATTTGTGTAGCATTGTGTAGTCACTTCATAATTTGAAAATCATTATCAATCTCAATGTTTATTACAAAGCCTTACTGTTAGCTTGTTTAGCTAGCTGGTGGTTGACCAAGTCAGAAGGATGAAATATGAACTTCAACTCATATATAAGAAGTCAGTTATATTCCCTGGGGATTCACGTTGTGAGTGGATGAGAGCGGGCTGCACTCCTCATCTCAGCTGAAAATCGAATGTTTGCACGGCCAGACTCTTTGCAAGCACTGACACTGTAGCAAGACTTTTAGGTCATATAATACAACATCAAATGTCATACTTTCGCTAGCACACACTTCTTCCTAGCTTAACTCCTTCATTGTAGCAACTAAAGACAGAAACAGAACCCTAGACATCACCAAATAAAACATGTAGAGCGACATCCATTTTGTTCTACAGTACATCATGTTCTGCAAAACACATTTCTGCAGGAGTCGCCTTACTTTAAAGGAGCAGGGCATAAGTTTGTCATAATTCTGCCACCTCTGGCTATCGCGGCGAAATTCAGTTTTGAATTTCCAAACAACAACATAATAATAATATACCCCCCCCCCCCCCCCCCAAAATAGACTTGCAGTGTCGGACATTAGCTGTTGTGTTTCTGCATGCGCACACAATACAAAGAGGCAGCCACCAGAGACAGAAAGGCAAAAAGTCTACTTAAGTCTACTCCTCTAGAACACCCCTGGCAGTAACAACATGTTTATATGCAAACCGAGTGTCACTTAGGACACTATTTTAAAATGGAGTCAAGTCTCAAAATATTTCTTTCAAGTGACATCATTCCCTGATCCCTACCGATTAAACATACTCATTACAACCATTAGGAAGATTTTAGAAAGCTTCAATGTTACATACTGGACCTTTAACACACATTTACAAAGATGTTTCTGACACCCTTACAAACACGAGTGAATGTGTGACAGTCTAGGGAGCATAAAATAAGAATGTGTTCCACTGCACATCTATCCAGTGATGATTGAGGCAAATAGGTTGGAGCTTACAAACAAAACTTAATGATAAAGTGATGGCCACATGGGTTAAATAGTATTTCAACAACAGACTTTGAAAAGGTGTCCTTCCATAAAGTCTATGGGAGTTTTCTATGGGAAGTCTAGTGTATCCACTACATTTCAGGACTGCATTACTCAGACCCTCAAGTCTCTGCCTTAATGAGTGGGAACATTTTTTGCGTATACCTCCATCTAGTGGCTAAATGCTGCTCTCACACTTACAACTCCAGTTTTACTTGTCACATTGGTCACAAAACTAGTAAAAACATGGCTCATTTGCTTCAAACAGATGTCCAATATGTTGATTATTTGAAAGAATGTTTTTTTTTTTGTGCTATTTATGGGTAAAAAAAAGAAAAGAAAGAAAGACAAATGCTTACATCTGCACACATATATGCACACACATAATCATCCATTGCAGACTCATCCTCCACTGTAATTATCTGTACTGTCAACCTGTCATTGCCATTGTATATTGCCATTCCATTGCGTACATTGCTTCACCGCTGTTTATACTGCTTATACTGTTTATATTGTTTATACTGTTTATACTGTTCATACTGTTTATATTTTTTTAGTACTTCTATTTTATTTTATTTTATTCTATTTTTAACTTATTGTTGCACTACTCTGTGGCACTGTCACCTTTGCATTTCACTGTATACTTGTATGCATGTGACAAATAAAGAATCTTGAATATTGAATCTTGAATGTATTATACAGCTTTGAAGTGTCTGACTGTTGTGTAATTGTGATGTTGTGTACCAGGTTGCGTATTGCCTTCAAGTGGATGGTGCGGGCATTCTCTGGGTACCTCTCCACTGACCAGCTCCTTCTGCTGTGGGACCGCATCCTGGGCTACGACTCACTGGAGATCGTAGCATGTATGCATGGCAGCTTCTGCATGAAACTAGCTCTCAATATGGAAACCCTTATTTCACTATTGACTAACTATAACATGTAAAAAATTGACTTTGCGACAAAGCACTTTTACAGTTTTTCTAGAATATTGAATTTGATATATTAATGTGCTACGGAGCCGGCATTAAGCAGTATTGAAACTTAAGTGTGTGGTGGGCTTTGCCCCCCCCCACTCTCTCTCTCTCCCCCCCAGTCCTGGCAGCGGCTGTATTTGCTTTCCGCGCTGAGAACCTGATGGAGGTGACGTCACTGGCCTCAGCTGAGGTGAGTGTGCCTTACACTGGGGGAGTGACTCTCCGGTTCCTGGCCTGTCCCATTGCTCTGCTGCATGCAGCCCCACGCGCAGCCGTCCACTCTGTCCCAGCGAGACTGAAATAGCCGTTGACGTCCGGCCAGCACTCGTAACCCTGTCTTCTGCATGCACATACCCCAAAAACGCTGGCTGGCCATTTCAAATCCTAAACCATACACCCCCCAATCCTAGCCCCACTCCCCCAAATCGCTCACACTGAAATGTAAAAATGTGTGTGTGTGCATGTTTATGTGTGTGTTTATGTGTTCTGTAAGTGTGTCAGAGAGGAGAGAGAAAAAGGAGAGAGAGAGAATAAATAGAGAGAGAGAGAACAAGAAATAGAGAGATTCCTGTTGTTTACATATCAAGATCAACAAACCGTACAGGTCACTAAAGAAAGACAGACCATTGAGCTCCCACACCCACACTGTTTCCCCAGAGCGTGTGACTGACAGCTTGAGTAAACCTTGAGGTGAAATAAACGCCTCCTCGTTCTCCCTCCTCCCTCCTCAGGGGGTTAATCCACACTGTGACGCACGGGCGTCAGGTTGACCTGATGCTAAGATGTTGGCCCACAGTATTTGCTTGCTCATTTACCACCTGGTCCATTGGAGAAGGTATCATAACATGGGCTCCTTATTTTTAGAGCCAAGCCGAGGGCTGAAATATAAGACCCTTTCTGTAAACATGATAGGGCACCTAAATTTAATCCCAAATCCCAAAAGGCCAGGGTGGGGAGCGGCATATTCCTTGCATGAAGCATACGGGGCTTTTCACCCCTAAAAGAGTTTCTGGGGAAACTTTATGACATGGAATTGTTCTTTGAGCACTGTTTTGTGGGTCAGTTGTTGTGTCCTGCTCTGCTGTACTGTATGTCCTTGTTTTGCCAAAATGGCTGCTGACGTGGGTTCTGTTTGACGACCCACACTACAGGCTGTCCTCGCCGACCTTTCAACTCTGAAGGTCATGCCCCTCATCCAGATCTTCCTTTTCGCCACTGTCATCTGAGGACCTGTTTGTGCATGCCTGTGTGTGTGTGTGCTCAACCGTGTTGAGGAGGAGATGTGAAAGAAACCGTGGTCGCCAAGTTGTTCCCATGCCAACACCAGGTCTTTCAAAGATGCCAACGGCTTGTATGTAATATGAAAAGGCAAAAAAGTGACCCATGAAACATGTATATCCTCCGTAATATTTCTGCACTGGGTCAAACACAGAGCTACATTTCTCTCTGCATGCACGCTACAGGAATAGTTATCACCATGTATCATATTATTAGATATATTATACAGTATGTAAGTATAGCCCTCAGATGAGCTAAGCTAACCTCCTTAAGCTATGCCCTCTAAGTAAGATGATATGTATGCCAATCCTTGTACCATCTGAGATGTCTTGTAGAGGCTGAATTGCATGGAACAGTATTGTATTGTACTGTAATATGCAGTTTGAGAGATGACAGTGGTATCTTCTGTGTGCCCACCGATTAGTGTTAATTAGGTCTTTCTTCCAATTCATATTTTAGTGGACTGTTTCTGGTAATACTAGTCCAGTAAAATGAGCAGATTGGAAGCTGCTGTGTGTTAGGTCTTGAAATGAATGATCAACTAATACAGAAATTATGCTAAATAAGATGCCTTTTTGTATGCACACCATAACAACATCAATAGGTTTTCAACTCAGTATTTATGTTTTTATGTATGTATGTAAAAGATTATTGAAGCACCTTAGTTTAAGTTGGTCTTAATTGTATTTATTGAATGTATTTTATGTATTATTGTTCCGTGTTTTTATGGATTTCATGAAATATTGTTTTCACACCTGTATTGGCCTTGCCTTGCTGTTTTATGTTTTTTTTGTGCCCATTGTCAAACGTGTGTCCGTATTATGTATTACTTATTTATTTAATTTTACGTTCATTTCAGTTTTTTTGCCAAGGGACAACAATCCATCATATATTATTTTGATCAAACAATGCTCAGTGCTTATTTAATAAAACAACTGAATTTCAAACCTGAAATCAACAAGCTACTGCAGATTCTGTCTTCAATTCTGACTTCCCCCTTGGTAGTAGAATACTCTGACACTCATTATTTCTAGTCCTTTACTGAGACATGTGGCCCCTAGATTGCCTCCTTTAAAACTGCCACAGTAGCAGTTTGGCCATGCATTCCCCATAGACAAACATAATGAAATGTCAGTCTTATTATGTGATAGGGTAAATATTTGGACAGGGCGTACTTTACTCTGGCAGCTCAGCAGAGCATTGAATTTTAGGAGGCTGAATCAGTAATTAACAGGTAGCAGCACTGAGCGACTTCACAATCTACCCACCCCATAAGCCCACCCTAGCATCTGCTATGCCGTCGCTTTGGCCTCCGTCTCCTCTATCCCTTCTGTGTGCTCATATCAAATTATGCTGCTCGTCTTTTTCTCTCTCTCTCTCTCTCTCTCTCTCTGTCTGTCTCTCATGCCTCACGCTGATCCCTATGGCCTGGTCATGCCTGCTACATCTGCCACCTGTTTACCCTGACTCCCACGGCCTGCCCTGCTTATCGCCCCCCCGGGGCCGGCTGTCTTATGAGCTCCCATGCCTATGGATCTAGGTCTCCCTGGATTGGACATGCCACAGCTACACTGCCCCTAGTGGTTCATATGATGGACTGCAGGCAAGATGTGCCATCCGTCATCACTCTACTGCTGTCTGTTGCTGAAAGATTTCTTGTAGATGCCACTATCAGGTTGCCTGTCTCCCTTGGGGGCACTAAGTTATGTATTAATATAACATTTGCTTGTGTGGTCCAATTGATAGTAGTTTCAATGTCAAAGAAAAGCCTTTTAGGAAAGCATTCATTTATGTTAGTTGAAACATATGAAAACTGACATGTTCCTTAAAGACCATGAATTTAAACCTATTGGATATATACAAAAAAGGATGAGGCCTATTGTTTAAAAGTAATAGTCATAAAGATAAGCTATAAGATTGAAATGAGATAGCTATTTTAATGTATAGTCATTTGTTGAGACCTACATCTTTTGTAGCCCATGGTCCACTGCAGTGTATCACCAACAGAGTATATGAGTAGCCATACTCTAGTCTAAAACTGATGTAGAGATAATTTTACACAAATAGAATGGTTTGTTCTATGTTAATTTATATAAATGTGTTAACATAATAATCAAACAAATATTTGTATTGTAGTAGAGGTATGCAATCCTAATACACAATTGATGCATCTAGCTTTAGGTTATCATCCTTATTGTGTGGTATTACTTTGACAAAGGGCCAAGTTATATATATATATATATATATATATATATATATATATATATATATATATATATATATATATATATATATATATATATATACTGATACAAACAACTGAAACTTGACATAGGCCTAACAATTGCTTTGCCTAGGCTACATTGAACCAAAGGTCAATTGTAACATGTTACAAAACTGACCCCTCTGTGGGGGTTATATTTTAAATGAAAAAGCATAATACTGACTAAATCAATTAAAATATATTACTTTGTCCTTATGATGAAAATGACATAAAAATGACATGTCCAGTATACAAAAATGAATTGAGGCGTTGAATTTTGTCAATATAGAATCTAAATTAATAAATGAATGTATTTTTTTCCAATAAGCATGTAGGCTAAAGATACGTCTTATATGAGTTATCTATCTTGGACCTTAGTTACTTTCTGCCTTACAGTATCTCCTGCATAGCCCACGCAAAGCAGTGCCGAGCGCAAGAGATGCGTTTTCCCGCGCCTCGCGTCTTCAAAAGTGACAAAGAGGTATCTCGGGCAACCAATCTCTCACTGCCATGTTGGGACCGTCTGTCCAATAGCGGCGTTCAGCAAGGAGGAAAACTTGGATGGTTCGGTAGGTGTCGCGCAATGGGGAGCAATACAAAAGGCAAGTGGAGAACAATGGATGTAGGAGTTACATCTCTATGGTAGGAGCATCGGCGTCACTGTGACGAGAAAACACCAGAAGTTTGTGAGGAGAATTCCTCTGCTTTGGATGCATTTCATCACACCAACAGCCAACAGGCCCTCGGGAAATCACAGGCCAATGCCATTCGTCTGTGGCGAATAACCGGATAATGACACAGATTACAAATTATTAAATTGTATGTCCGCGTAAATTCCCTTCACACATGAGGGACAGAATACATTTGCAGTGGCTGTCTGATGTCAAGTGATTTGCATACAGACTTCCGCCCCATAGCTGTAGCCTAGTTCTGCATCAGCCGGCCAGCAGTTGAGACGGCAGTGGAACAGACAGATGTGTCAAGGGAAGACATGAAAACCTGACTTTAACTTTTCATCAGAGAAGCAGATGAACGTCGTGGGCGGCTGAACGGCGGTTGAACGACAGAACCGCAAAATTCCTTTTTTGCACATTGGATTTGCTACTTTCATATGAGGAGGCGGACCTCTCACTGCGTGTTCAATATGCTAAAGGCAACCCCGATGTTTGCATACTGTACGTGGAAGTACAGAGACTACTTTTTCTTAATTCATTCATAAGGATCTGATATATTGCACTTTAAAAACGCGTTGGATACATATTTCCTAGGCTGCCAAGCTATAGCCTAGTTTTTGATCGTGTGTGTGTTTTTTAGACAGGCGACAGCACATTTATTTGCACTTTTCTCTGAGTTTGACTTTAACAACTATAGGCTATACAGATTTGTTGGCTAGCCTACCTTTAAATCGTTCTATAAAATCTGATATTAAGCGCACGAGGGGAATCGCTTGACGTCTACTCCGGAGTCCCCCACTGGAGTATCAGTGTCGGGTGGAGTTTTGAAGTATTGTCCTAATTTTGACGTCCCGAACACTAAGGCTATGAGTTAGATCACTATTTCATGGATTTTCACATTATTTATATATTTATCAAAATGGTGTAGCCATTATTTAGCAACTGCTCATATTTCGTATTAGGTTACTGAGGTCGTTTTCATAAGATATTAGCACACTGCAGGTTTTAAAGTTAGTGCATTTTATCTAACAACTGTTGTGTCTGACGTTCCATTCTTGTGACTAGACACATTCGAATATTTCTGCCCCAAAACGCAGTTTTGGGCAACTACGCATTATTTTGCGCCTCGCTGAATCCTGAAAAAATATACATTTTGGGGACATTTTTCGTTTTATTTCCCCTTCTCCCCTTCACGCGGAAAATAATTAGCAGCTTTCTCCACGATGACTTTCTTGTACCAGGCAGTGGTTCTATTGCTACGTGGACTCGTCATCTCTGCGGTACTGGGATTGGAAAGCAGCTACTCAAATGATCTGTCGAACCATGCGTCTGATGCCGCAATTGTAGCAACCACAGGTAAGCATATTCATATTGTATACTGTTGCCAATTATTATTTACACATGTTTACCCCTCACTTTCCCAGAGAATGCCGAAGAATGCCCAGCGCAGTGCTTCTGGGAAACTGATATGAGGGAGTCGTGTCTTACAGTCACCCTTTTCATGTGCATTGCTGAGGAATGCCGGCATGACTGGAATGCACGATGCCTCCTATACGGAAGGCCGAACGGCGGGAGCATGCATCCTTACTGTTTCCTAATTATGCTGATTTATAACCTTAAACTGCTCCTCCTCACGGTCCGAGGATTTGACCGTATGCTGCCAAGTGCAGTTCTTTTTACTGTCAATATGTTTTAGGATTATTTGAGGTGGACCTATGTTCTCGTTCACCGAGGTATGGTATGAAAAGGCGCTGTGCAGCTTATTTTATCTATAAATCACCTTAACTTAACGTTAAAAAACAACTGGGCATGGATAATGTTGGTGTTAGTACAGGGAGCTTTATGTCAGTCTTGGAGATTACTCATCACCTGTGTTATATGCTATACTACACCACTCCAAAATCAGCAGCTGTTTATGTAATACCAGGATGGTGTTTTATAGCAGTATGTCATTTCTGATGATGTTGGTCTAGTTCAAGGCTCCCAGGGGTCTGGGGTCAGTGTGGAGAGACCAGTCAGCTGAACTATAGCCCTAGCAAGCTGTACAGTTTGGATCCCTGATGACCCTGGGTCAATAAAAAGTGTCACAGTTCAATCCCAATCTCCTTTGCATGCCCTGTATCCAGAGAGACTGTAAAGTAGTACACATTTGTTACACATTATTGAAAGGAAAGTGAGTAGAATAGAGCATCACTTTGAATCATAGTTAAAGTTAAATGTACATGTGGCAATCACTATGATGTGTAGCAATCTACTATGTCCTGTGTAGCACGTGGGATTTCCAGAGAAGCAAGCTTTTCTCAGCTTTTCACACATTCAGTCTGAGCCACGTCAAAATGAAAGCAGACATCTCTCAAACCCCAGTGCTCTCCCCTCAATGTGCAATGATCAAGTACTAGGGAAAGTGCACTTGCCAGTTGTCACACAGCTCTAAAACTGAGTAAATATTTATCTGAAAGTGTTCAAGCCCTGGCTGTGAGCATTGCATTCAGCATCAGAATCAGCCAATATAGTCATAGAACATATAGGTGGACTTGATTTAATTTGGTCCTCAGTTCTGAGTTCAACAGTTGGCTTAATGCTTGATTTTTACGCTGCAATTATGCACCAAGAGCAAATAGCTCCAGCAACTAACCTCACTGTGGGTGACTTACATTACTCATTATTTGCATTTACAGTCAGTGTTTATTCAGCTGGATGTTTGAAAATGTATTGCAAGTTATGGAATGTGTGCTCTTTCCCTACTCATCTGCTATGCAGATTTTTGCCCCTTTTACATTAATTTGATGATGTTTTGTATCGAAACGAGATGATGGGCTATCAGTTGTATAAAATACACTCATTTAACAGTTTAGTTACATTGGAATTGTAAAGACTGAGTCAACTGAATATGTATGGTTAAACAAAATATCTGCTTGTCAAGCTCTCTGTACACACACATGCAAGATAGGCCTTGAAACCAGTCTCATATTCAATACATTTTACCGATTTGTGACAGCAATAAATACTTAATTTAGACAGTGGTTTTGCATTTACAGTTGGCTTTTTTACAACTACACACCAGGCCCTTAAAATAATCTTAATTGATTAATAACGCCAAAGCACGCTTGCCGTTTTCCACAACATCAACTGTGTGACTGGAAATCTGGGACTGTACTGGGTCTCCCTCCCAGTGGACATTGTACTGCTGTACTGTTTGAGTAGAGTGCTGGTAGCCTCAACAGACGTGACCGAATAACCCATATCCCATCTGGCCCTGTAGAAAGGTCATCTGCCTAGGGGGTTACTGTATGGTTCTATATGTGTTTTCGGGTTGTGCATGAGGGTGAGTGTGCACAACTGGGGCTGTAGCCCTAGGTCAAAGAAAAAGGGGAGGAGAGGAAGGGAAAACAGAGGGAAGGAGAGTAGAGTGTAAAACCATTGACATCACAGATATGGGCCAGTGTCGCTGTACTATGACATGCTGTTTTCAGTTCTAGGAAAATGTTGTGAGAAAGTGTGAATTCAACAATGTTTTGGTTATTATGGTTAGTGCAGATAGGCGCTAGAATTCACGAGCACATGAGTCATCACACTGAACATGGTTAGATAAGAGTTCATGGTTTCTATTGGTTTTATACACATGGTCTTTAGAATGACTTAGCGCCCAGTATTTACCACTTGTACATTTGGTGGTTGTACACAGGTTGTTCAGTGTAAGGTGATGTTTCTTTTCATGGGCCTTTTTTATGTAGGAAGGACAGGCCTTTACTGCTGCTGAAAGTGTGAGGTTGAATATCAGAATGTCATCTACATCTGGCTAAGTAGGACACCTGCTTTTCATAGTATATAAATGTTGCATCTCAACATAACTTGAGACCAGCATATAGTTTGAAATTAGCTTGTGTGATGATAATTGAAAATAGTGCTGTTTTAAATTTCAAAGCATGCTAACAGAATGAACAGATGCAAGAAAGAGGAGAGGGTGAGAAGGGTGAGAGTGATTGAGGGGAGAGTGATTGAGAATCCCTCTGGGTGGTTGGTGGCAGGGCTTGCTTGAGTGACAATGTTAACGTGGACTTCCTTGCATTTTGATGGTCTCGTGTATTTAGCTTGTTTAGAGTTTAAACAAACATACCCCTTCCCTCTGCCTGAGAGGAACATACAGTTCTCAGAGAGGAACCAAACCATAATTTTAAATACAAGCATTAATTACATGACATAATAGAAAGACCACTGTTAGTACTGTGTTATGATACATTTTACACATCTATGAACATGTAATAAAACATATGAATGATCACATGAATGTTTGTAACATCTGTAACATGCTGTTCCTACAGTGTCCATCCCTCAACAATGTTGGTACTGTAAAAGCCTAAGTCCACTAAAAGCCAGTAGGTTTGGAGAAAACTCACTCTCTTTTGCTCTGTTTTGAAGCTAAGTGAACTGTGTCTAGTTCAGCATTGATATGGTTATCTCTCTGAGCAGAGCGACTGCATTAATAAGGTGATTTGTTTGAAAAGGAAGGTAAACATTTGCTTCTCTCCTAGTGCTGGTTGAGCATTTGCATTTGGGATACTTCCTTTGTTGACATATCTTATGCTCCAAACTGAAAAGCACTTGAGAAAAGCCTAGGGTGGCTTGTGACAGTGTGACAATGCAAACGTGGACTGCCTCACTGTCTCATGGATCTGTGTATTTAGACAGTTAAGAGTTTCAACAAACAAAGCCATTCCCTCTCTCAGACAGGAACACCCCGTTCTGAAGGGATATGTCCAAAAGAAAAACCTAAAAGGAATGAAAATATATGTTACAACTCCACAATAGTGTACAATCTATCAAGTGCTTGCCCTACCAAAACTCTGTCACCCATTCTGAAACTACAATACATCAGTTCTCCAAAGCTACCCTCTCAATCCACTCTGAAACCTGTGCTTAGACCACCAATACCCTTGAAAAGTTAACCAGTGATACATGTTCAGCCCAGTGGCTTGAGCATCTTCTATCCCCAGCCCCAGACCTTTACGTCACTGAGTTGGTCAGACTGTCTACTCACCCCAGACAGGGGCTTTGGGGTTGTGGTCCACCCTAATAGGGCCAGCCACAGAGTGGAGTGGAACGACCCAGTGGTGTATTTATAAAGACCCTGGTAATGTTTTCCAATAAGAGAACTGCCTGCATTTTCTATGGTCTGCCGCTCTGTGTGTCGGAACTCTTTCTGCGGAATCCGGGATGCGACTGACCCGGTGGTGACACAGACGCAGGCTCAGAGTGTTCCTCATAGCTGGGCCCTGCCATCACGGCAACCAAGCAGACTCAACTTTCAACCACACTCATTGGAGGACTAATTGGACTTTAATGGCTTACTGTGGAACCCCCTGACCCAAATCACTCAATACCCTGGCTGAGAGAGGGAGATTAGTTAACTTAATGTATTTCAACATGTAACTAACATGTTCTTAAACTTGTAGTTAACATGTAATTAAACACTTGGGGAGCTTTTGACCTGATTTGTAGGAATGTTGCTTATTTGAAATAGTATTTCAGTACCCTAACCCTAACCCTATGGAGTAGTGATTAGAGGAATGGGACCAAACAATTGAGCTATTAGATTAGTTCACTTACCTGCCATTGTCTATGTATTCCCTGAATTGCTGTATGACATCGTGACAGAATGCTCCAAGAGTGTACACTTTATCACAATATCGGTGTAATGCAACAATATTCATGTATTTCCTACTATTTTACCAATTCATCAGTCCCTGAGATGAGTCAACTCACAAGCATACATTGTATCCTCCCGCTGGTGGCTGTGCTCATACAGAACACACTCACATTCTCACGTGTCTGATAGGGGTCGGAGGATGATCCAATAGCTAGACTATAATAAGGAGGGGGATTAGGCCGTGCTAATACATAGCATAGTAACACAGGAACTACACACTCTGAAGGGGTGGGCTCTGTGGTGGGCTCGAATATTATGTCCTTCAGCGAGACATAATATTATTGGCACCAAGTCTCTCATTGTTTGACATTGCCCAATCTTCACAGGCATCATCAATCATAAGCCTTCTTGCATGTGTGAAGACACAGGAAGCCATTAATATCTCACTGTTGGCAGGACCGATTTAACCACAATGTTTGAGGAGACACAACCCTAACTGATATTGCACCTTGTGAATACACACGCAGTCTAACTCCAGAGGTTAGAATATTAGGAATTTCACCAGCTCTTTATGCAAATTCAGTCAAATGTTGACTGTGGATGTTTGGATGGGACTTTGGATGAAAGAGGAAAGGTTTCTGATATGTATGACAAGGAGGAGGGAGGGTTGGATGGGGGTATTTATGTGGATTTTTGATGTGGAGTATAGTGCCCTCTGATTTCAGGGACTTTCCCTTGGCGGGGGGGCACGTGATGTATGGTCGGGGCGAGGGGGGCTGGAGGGGGTACTGAACGGTGTGGATTTCTTTGGCATGCTCTCGGCCCCGTCACCACAGCAGCTCCTGTAACTCAGCTATGCAAACACGCACACGCACACACACACACACACACACACACACACACACACACACACACACACACACACACACACACACACACACACGTACACTCACTCTTGAAAACCTAGCATAGAATATACAGACACACACATATTGATGGGAAGATGGGAAGAAGAGTGAAATGATGTGTGCCTCTGTCATATGATTTGCATGACCTGCAGGTGTAGTTTCTATTGGCCACTGATGAGAGTCAAGACAGCAGTTGGTTGGTTCCTACAAAGTTCAAAGTCAGGAAGCATAGCGTACCAGGCTTCAGAACTATTGTGCACACCTATTCCCTCGTGGCTTTACTTGTTGCTGTTCAGCAGTGGGGATCCTTTGTCACAATGGGTAATACTAGCTGTCTATCAAGCACATCAAGTACATACAGTGTATCATGCTGACTAACTGTGCTATTTGTCCTTTGTAGACATCCTCTGAGCTAAGCTTTATTGTCATATGTGAAGGGAAGAAGCAGAATTACTGGTTGCAAATGAAAGGTCACTTATCCATTGTCACACTTGGGCATTGTGAGAAAATGGCCGCCCCTGAGGCGGGTGGTAATCCATTTCAGCACTGCTAACAGCAGTGTGTGTCCGACAAACAGGTGCGTTCTCAAGAGCCACTTAGCCTCCCCCTTGATCAGGCTCCAAAAAGGACACAGCTTGTATTACATATCGAAGGACCTGGTAGCACCCAAAGAATGACCTTTATTTTGCTTTCTACCCCTCTCTTTCAAAAGGCAAATGTGTCAAATGTACGTTATGGGTTTCGTTTTTTTTTTCGTCAGCACCTCGTTTGTGTGGGCTACATTTCACTTACAGTAGCTCCCGTCCACATTGTGGCAGTTATTAGGAGATAGTAGCCTTCAAGTGTGTGTATGCTAATCGACAGTGTTTGATGTCACTCAACAGGTTGACATTTTGTCTCAAATGAATAGGACGTGGGTCCTCACATCATATGGAAACAGTTCTCAAGCCTTTTTTTATACTGCTTTTCAAATTATAGTATTTCTAAATACAAATACTCAATACAATATGAATTGTCATTTGATATGTTAGCATAGTAGCCTGTAAGGAATGCTAGTACCAGCTGCTGTGTTAAAGAAGCATCAACAAAGAGAGGACATTTCCTGTCAGACAGGAAGTCTTAATAACACATACACAGGAAGTTCATACAAGGTGATGGAAGTGAGACAAACTGGTAGTCAGGCAATATAATGAGGTGCTCTGTTGTGTCTCTGGGCTGCTAGGCCAGGATGTTCTCATATTAGGTCCATAAAAGGGGGTTATGTTCAAACAGCAGTCAGAGAGATGGTAGCGTTGTAGGTGCAAAGAGAAAGTAAATTACACTAACTGTGAAAATTATTGTTGTATCACTACTTACACATAAAACACAAAAACACATAAAATAAATGGTTCAATAATAAAGATAACATTATGCCTATATTATAATATATTATGCCTTTATGCCTAACTATAGCACTGAATATGGATTTGGTAGTCTGTATTTGCATTGTGTGTTGCCTGCTGTGCACACTGGATTGATTGTTTTGGCAAACCTCTGAGGTTAAATGGTTCCAATAAGTACCAGTGGGGGATCATTCAGACTTGTTTGAGTTGGCTGGTCTCTTGTGCTTGCTGACATATGTGTGTCAAAGATAGAATATTCCTCTTCTCAATTCTCAATTAGATACAGTAAAAGCAATAGGTGTCTATTCTGCACTATGTACAGTACAGTGAACGTGTGGTTTATTTAGCCATCTTGTTTTTTTTTTTAACCCTCTGGCCACTATAGAAAATTTGCAGATCTTGGTCATGGTCTGGTGATACATGCTGTTATCTTCCACGTACAGGTACTGTATGTGATAGTAGTCTACATAGTTATTACATAAAGTAGTAAGCATGATTGTGCAGTTTCATGTGCCTGTATCTGATATAACATTAGGTCATTGAGATACCATATGGGCCAGTCTTTGGAAAACAGATGGCATCACTGGGGGCTCCTGGGCAAGGCCTGGGATCATATCGTTGCATGAGGGTGGGGGTCACAGAAGATGAGTATTATAACCCTCCAGTAATTTCAGTCAGAGTGTTTATTGTCATGAGTTCAATGGGAGAGCCATGACCCTCTTTGCTACACAGGCTCTTCTTCCCACACCACACATGAGGAAGCAGTAAAAGGCAGTTTTTGTATCCGATGTGTATCCTTGTGTACCATGTCAGGATAGAAGAGACCCTGTTTGTCTTTGTACATGCCCCCCAATGTTACAGTGCCTTCGGAAAGTATTCAGACCCCTTCACTTTTTCCACATTTTGTTGTGTTATAGACTCAATTTAAAATGGATTCAATGAAAAGAATTTGCCAACAATCCACACACAATATTCCAGAATGATAAAGTGAAAACTAGGGATGGGCATTCGACTAAATTGTCTTAGTCGATCGTCGGGAGAATTAACGATCGATTTTCGATTAATCATTAATATTTTTAAAACTATTTATAGGCTATATTCAAAATGTAATGAAAATACAAAAACACAGCGTGTTTTCCTCATTGAGATCTTTATTACAAGATGAACAACTCTTGTGGCAGTTAAACCGGATCCGTTCAATTGAAGATACGCGCTGCTGTGCTCTAGCAGCGGAGCCTGCAGCTAAGCCGGTGCTTAGAAACACAACTGACCCTCGTTTTTTTTCCAAAATAATAATAATATTAAAAAAAAAACAATCATGTTAAACAATAACTTAACCAAAAATATATAATACTTAGGTCGGACAGGTTTTGCCAAATGTAACTCAAAACTATCAAAAAAGGCACCAAGTCGAGAAAGAGGGAGATTAGCCTACCCAACAATGAATTAGGCGTTGTGCATCGCAGCTCCCCCGTGCTAACACCGAGTTGATGCTAGGTTGAGACTGAGAGGAGGATGCACCGCCACTAACCAGGGTCGGATGCGCGTTGTTCAAGTGGTACATCATTTGAGTCGTGGCCGAGTTATACTTATACACAGCTTCGCAGTGTTTGCAGTTAACTAAGTCATTTTTTAAAACAAAATGGTCCCACACCACACTTCGCCGTGACCTCTTCATGATTACTTTTGAAATACACGGTAACTCGCAGGTAACTGAGTAGGCCTGTGGCGTTTTTTTCAAATATTGCCCCCTTGTGGTAAAATTAAGCAATAAGCCCCAAGAGGCCGCGGGTTTCGCTGATTTTACAACAGGTAAGGGGAGTTGTTTGGCACGACGCGAAGCCTAGTTTCATCGCCTAAAAAAATAATGTCATCGACGAAATTCTAATGATCAATTAATCGATCGTCGATTAATCATGCCCATCCCTAGTGAAAACACGTTTTTTTAAATTTTGGTAAATTTATTAAAATTGAAATACAGAAATACCTCACGTACATAAGTATTCAGACCCTTTGCTATGACACTCTTAAAATGAGCTAAAATGCAAAAATGTCATCAACAAATCACTCATTAAGTTGAATTGAGTCCATCTTAATGCAACGACAATAGTTCATGTAATTTTGGAATTAATATCTTTGTTTTTACAGGGTCTCTGATTTCTAAAAAACAGTTTTCACTTTGTCATTCTGAGGTATTATGTGTAGATTGATGGCCAATTCTTTTAATTTGAGTCAATAACACTTTAAATTGAGTCTATAACACAACAAAATGTGGAAAAAGTGAATACTTTCCGAAGGTACTGTATATAATGTTTGTTTTACTGACCCTTGTGCTTTGGACGCATGACGGTGACATTATTATGTGTCATGCACATGAACAAGCTTTTATGTATTTCATTGCCTTTGAAGGTACAGTAAAGCAGCCCCCTCTTTATTCTCTGATGTCCCGGTCACAGGTCTACCTGTAGCTGGAGCCAGACAGATGACCTATAGCCTGCTTGCCAGAAGAGCATGGAGGAGGTTGAAGGAGCTAATTAAATGAGTGCTCTTTTTTCCTCGCTTCATTCTGGCAGCTGGCTGCACACATCACATCTTTTGTTCCAGCTTTGATCCAAGCATTCCAGGGACGCCCAGGCGCGAGGAGTGTCTCCTTTTCTGGAAGTTTTTGGATCAGGTCTTGTGGGCCTCAAGGCGCTTTGCTTAATTTCCCTCCCCTTGTTTTTGCCTGTCTAAGCTGTGGCCTAAGCAGTGGATTATAGATGCCCTTCATGGTGATTCCTGGATGGAGGGCTGTATATGGTGGGGTGGATATATGAAGGGGTGTTCTGCTAATGCTGAAGTTAACAGCAAGCCAGAATAAGTACACATTTCTGTCTGTATCAGCCTGATCAGCACAGCCTTGTCCCAGCCCCTGAGGACCCCTACTGCACAGAGCCGTGTGTGTGTGTGTGTGTGTGTGTGTGTGTGTGTGTGTGTGTGTGTGTGTGTGTGTGTGTGTGTGTGAGTGTGAGTCAGGCATCAGTAGAGCTTTTTTACAGCAGAAACGTGACCCTCTGACTATGTATGGGAGGCACTTGAGAAATGTGGCTTGTATTTGTCCCTGTGTGTATTTAGAAGAAGTGTTGACCTCTGTCTAGGAAAGGGGGTTGTGTGTGTGAGACAGAAGAAATATGCATGTGTGTGTGCGACAGAGAGAGTCTGTGTGGCTGTCTATCTATGTATGTATGTATGTATGTATGTGCGTGCGTGCGTGCGTGCGTGTGTGTGCCCCAGTGCTGCATCATCATCTCCCAGCTGCTCATTGATGATTCTCCTGTAACACCACAAGCCTGCACATGTTTCTGCCATGCCCCAAGGCATCTTGGGTAAGAGTGTCCCGTTGTCACCATGGCAGTGGCTCACTTACTCAAATATAGATGCACGTCAAACAGGAATAAAAATGTTGGCTGGAACTCAAACATAACAATAACTGAAGGCCAGGCGAATAAACATTTAGACAACACATCAAGATAGATTTCCCTTGTCATATGATCACATCATCAGAGTCACTACCTATCTTCCGCCGTAGACTGAAGACCCATCTCTTCAGGCTACATCTTGACTGTCCCTCCTAAAGACCTCTTCATCCTCACTACCCCCCTGTAAAAGTTTCTCTACTGTAAAAAAAATAAATAAACATAATTATTCCTTCTTCTAGCAGTGTGACTGCCAATGGCCTCTGGTCCAAGCATAGATTTGTTTTTCTTATGATGACTGATGGATAGATGATTCAATTACTTAGACAAATGTATTTGTTGTAAGCTTTGGATAAAGGCATCTGCTAAAGGTCCAAAATGTAAATGTAAATGTAATTTGTTAGGTGAACATTGAGAACTTTTCAAGAGTTCGTTAATTGTTAGAATTTGTCAAATGAGTGTCCTAATGTTTTTTGAAGATGGAGTTGCCTTCTAACATAAATTAAAACCTTCCAAGTTTGCTCTTGTGACGAGTACCGCTAAGTGGAGGCTGGGTGTCAAGTGTACACTTTGACAGACGTACCTCTGGATTTTAAGAGCATGTGCACGTTGAGAGTGACATGCATATATTTGTGTAATCTCCTTTCCATCTTCCTCTCCTCTGTCTCTGCCTGTCCCACAGTGGCTAGCCTGTGGGCTTGCTAATTATATTTGTGTCTTAATAGCTGCTGATGAACTGAAATAGTACTCTTGAGAATCTTTATTTACTCTGCTTTATTAGAGGGCTGTCCAGTTGACTTATTACGCTGCCATATGGTAACACTTTAAAGGGAACCAGTTTTGGTCACGTTGACGTCGCGTCTGCCTCAGTGCATACAGGCTATTGTAACCTTTATACAACCATATTTCTGTGACTGTGTGATGTGGACCTATGTCTGAATATCACCAGGGATTGTTAATCCTGAGCTTGAGGATTGTGTGGGTGAGGGATAAGAACATGATTAGAACATGATAACATCATGCAACATGAGGAATGGGTTTAATGCAGGCACTGTCAGGCAGTACCCACTACCCAATGAACTGAATCAATGGGATTTATTTGGTTAATAGTCCAATGTTTGGTCTTGGTGCTTGTTTGAACTGTGGATATTGTAGGGAGGTGTGTCAGTCAGGATGGGTTTAGGATCTGAAGAGGAAAAGGTCTGTACATGTGTTGCATGTGAGGTAATGTTCATCTGTTTCAGCATATGGCGTTTGGCCGCATTTCTCCCTGATCCCCACTCGCCCCACTTCCCTCCACACCTAATCCCAGCCAGCCTCCGAACCCACAACCACACTCATATCCATTTACCATTACACTCTATTAAGTCCTCTGGTGTGTGTGTGTGTGTGTGTGTGTGTGTGCGCGTGTGCGTGTGCGTGTATGTGTGTGTGTGCGTGTGTGTGTGTGTGTGTGCGTGTGAGCGTGCGCGTCAGTGTGTGTACTGTTTATTCGTACATGTGTGATATGTCTGTGGATGAAGCACCTTACAGGGTCATGTCCCCCTTCTCCCTCTTCTCACACCCAATCCACCACTTAGTCCCTCGATTTGCATGTCATAGTATTCATATCCTACCATCTTAATTCTGGATTCTCTTCCTGACAACTAGGGTACTCTTACATTATGTTTGTGCACATCTTCTTAGACAGGGATGGCGTTTAGCTGTGGGAGGGGGGCAATGCTGGCATCTCTACCCAGACTAGCATCAAACATTCCATAGATTTTCTTTCTTGTTATGGACACTTAGCGAGGTGAATAGTTTGATACTTTTAACTTTGATTATCAGTTACAGCATTGCACAACAATACCAGCACCAACAAAGGCGAAAAAGCAAACAATCACAGGCAAACAACACCTATCATCATCAATGAGAGTTTGCTTTCACTTGTGTCTGTACATCTTTCAGTCTCTCGCCCACTCACCCAGAAGGCTTTGTGGCCTGGATGCTGTGCTTATACATTTTTCTGTGAACTCTGAGATGACGTGCCACCAGCAAACGGTCACACGGCAACGCAACGGAAGTCACTCGCCCACAAACACCAACACTGCTCTTGACACAAGGACTTGTTTCTTACAGTTTTTAGAGACTAGAACCAGTTCTCTCATCATCCCCATCATCATCATGAGAAGACAACGCCAAGGAGAAGGCTTTTGTTTTTCATAGTTTTTTATTACTTCTATGTAGTCATTCAGTGACAGAACTGAAGAGGAAAAGAAATAAACTTGCAGGTTTTGTTGAAAGTTTATTTTGAACCAAGCTGTGTGTGTGTGTGTGTGTGTGTGTGTGTGTGTGTGTGTGTGTGTGTGTGTGTGTGTGTGTGGTGTGCGTGCGTGCGTGCGTGCGTGCGTGCGTGCGTGCGTGCGTGCGTGCGTGCGTGCGTGCGTGCGTGTGTGTGAGAGAGAGAGGGAGACATTTGCCATTGTTGAGGTTTAAGAAGATAAGCCACATCCTGACAACTGGAAGCGAGTGGTCTATATATAACTCACACTGCTCTAATTATACTTCCTTTTGGGTCTTATTCTGGCGGATGTTTTTTTTTTTTGGCGCGTGTCTCCCGGAATGCTGTGTCACCAAGGGTTACTTCCTGTCACATGGGTCCCCATTGTAGCATTCCCTTGTCGGTGAAAACTGTCCCACACACGCTCAGAATAATATGACAACTGTAAGGAAGGGAATGCTGTTTTCTTTTGAGTTTTTTTTATCACACCAGGTGGCCTCCCAGATACACTAGCTGTCCGTGTCTGAGAGTTCCATTGTTCTTCCCCAGGGCTTTTGATAATAACTTCTATAAAGCACTTTTCATGCATTCCACTAAGAAACTAAATACTACGCTAGAAAAAAATAGATTGAGATGACAAAGATTTAAAAATTCACAACAAGATATTACATAGATAAAACATTGTCTAGCCCTATTTCTTCTCTCTGTCTCTTTTTGGTATGATAACATGGACTATGAAGAGAAGGGGTTTAAAAGCTAGATTGAGACCACACCAGCGATTGTTGATACAATGATGTGTGTGTCTTAAGGAGGGGCACTTGGTGACATCTGCTTAAGTAATTGACTAGCTAGCCAAATAGTTGATGTGCAAATTGTGAATTATGTAAATCATTCTGGGTGAGGATGTCTGCTAAGCAAATAGGTTATGTAACCTGTGTAGAAATCTCAAAGCAAAAGGTGGATGTTACTCAGGTTAGCTTTCTCCAAAAGTGTTGTCCATGACAAAATGGATGGAGATGCATTACATCCTTGAAGGTGCCAGTGCTGATCAAGTCCAGAACTTTAGAGTTCTGCTTGAAATATGTTGTTCAATCCCAGGCTTTTGGCAATTAGATTTTCCTCAAGTAGCATGGGCTTCCTCCCCAGTGTCCTCCCATCCGAACTTAGCCTGGGCTGTGGTCCAATGAAATGTCTCCATTAGCTGCCACATCGCCAAGCAGCAACTCTATAGCTAACGTGTCAAGTCTTGTTTCAGTAAACAGATCCTACATCAAAAACACACTGAAAACACCTTACCACACGGAGTCTATACTTAGACCAGTAACTGTATAACCAAACCAGTATGTTATAAATGGTATGAATGAGGGTGTTGGATATTGTTTGACATCTTGGCTGGAAAGATTGGATAGATGGCTGGACCAAATTGTTGCGTTGATGCAGTACTGTAAACAATATTTGTTATAAAGGTTTGACGCCTACCCAAAAAGTACTTTAGTAAAAAAGAAAAAGTGCTGTCTTAAGTGTGTGTGTGTGTGTGTGTGTGTGTGTGTGTGTGTGTGTGTGTGTTGGGGGGGGGGGGATATTGTTCTACTGTTCACTGTTCAGATAATGCTTACTCTGTACAGTGAAACACTGTATCAAATACCAATGAGTAAGTGTGTACAGTATTTGTTTGTATTGTTCAGATGAGATACACCCCTGCTGGTTTGTGTCTGGGCTTTCTCTGGGTCAGGGCTATGAACATGGGTTGTCAGCTGACGTTATCACTGCTCGTCATCAATCTTACAGTGTGTGTGTGTGTGTGTGTGTGTGTGTGTGTGTGTGTGTGTACGTGCCTGCCTGCCTGCCTGCCTGCGTGTTTGAGTTTGTCTGTATGCATGTATGTATGTATGTATGTGCAGAGAGTGCATGTGTGTGTGTGGGTGTGCATGCAGAGTGTGTGTGGCTCTCATGTAGACAGCTCACACTGTCCATTAAAAGGAAACTAGGACTGATGGGTTCATTTGCTTGGCGATTCTCTGGGTGCAAAGTGAAAACAGTGTAGCCACTGGAGACGTGAGGGGAATGACAACAGCGTACCAGACAGTCAAATGGGAACACTGCTTGGCTGAGGTGTCCAAGGCATGTGTTGTTTTTGACAGTAGCCTTTGTGATAATGCCTCACCTACCATGTGGAATCTCAATGGCCACATTTGCTCTGCCTGAAGCTGTTTATGAATGCCAAGTTAACCAGATGATGAAGTCAGAAAAATAGCTTTTTTTAATCTGTTTGCAATTCTCAACATGTATTAGATGTTCTTAGCGAATCTACATGACCTTGTAAAAATTCAATAGTCATCCCAATTGCATAGCACAGGACAGAAAGATGTCAAACAGCAAATTTTGTGAATATGTCTGGAGAACACTAATGTTTATCAAATAAATGTAAATAGATGTGATTGATACTGTATACACAACACACGGTTTAATTGTGTTACATTTGACGTTGACCTGAGTCTGAGCCTGTGACCTCTCTTTAGACCCCTGTCTGACGGTGATGCCACCATGCATAGGTGATGAAGACCGCTTCAGCCTGGAGGCTCTCAAGCACATCCACAAGGAGCTGGACGACGACAACGATGGGGGAATAGAAGTCAACGAGAGTGTAGAGGTGGGTTTCACAATACTGTCTAAGGCAATGTATACGTTATGTTTTATTACCTCTTAATTCCTAGTTACACAGGGATTTATACTACATACAGTGGTAATTTGTTATCTAGTGATTTCTGCTATATAGTAATTTGTGTCATTCCTGTTTTTTTGTGTTCATCAGTGCCTTAGTGAAGTTATAACCTTTAACAGCCCCATAAACCTCTAGTTAAAATGTTTGCAAGCATTAACAGCTTTATAAGCTCCTGTGTGAGGTAGAGACAAACACAGCGGATGGGAGAGAGAGAGAGAGGGAGGTACAATTCTGTGTGTGTGTGTTCCTCTGTATGTGTGTGTGTGTGTGTGTGTGTGTGTGTGTGTGTGTGTGTGTGTGTGTGTGTGTGTGTGTGTGCGTGTGCGTGCGTATGTGTGACTACTTGCCAGGAGTCATTTTTAACTCATTGAGCTGCTGTAGTGTGAAAAACAGTTATACTGTCGTCCTTGGCCCTGGGGGCACCCCAGTAGAGCTGAGGGCTGGCCGTTTACGAGCCCGTTGAAGGCCCTGAGGGCCGAGGTGTTGGTTCTGGCCCCTGTCCCATGTCAGGAGTGTGACTGTGTGTGTGACTGTGTGTGTGTGTGTGTGTGTGCATGTGTGTGTGCTGGGTGATAAAACGATAAATACTGTAATTATCTAATTCTTTTTTTTATCTGATCACGATAAAGACGTAATGGCTGTTAGCGCCGTAAAGTTTGTTTTGAGTCCTGCATCCCCACTCCCCTTTAAATTGGAAGGCAGAGAGAGAGAGAGAGAGCCATTCGTATGCATGTGAGATTTATTTTCTCCCTGTGCTGAGAGCACAAGGGATCCTCTCCCTCACAAGCCTATCACACACGCATACATACATGGCAGCGGCGGGACCAGGGGAAAAGCCATCTTTTCCCTTGTTGCCGTTTTGTTGGTAACTAACATGCCTTCCAGTTTGTCACCCTAACTGTTCAGTGTTTCACCAAAACATTTTAAAAGTTGCCAGTCCTGACTTAGATTGAATGGTGTGACAGAATCAGTTTCTCAATCATTTGCTGGATTCTATCACTTAAGCCGTTTACAGTCAATGCATATAATTCTAGGCCAATGCCTTTAAAAAGATTAATGGCTCTCAAAAATGAATTTACTGTAAACTACTCTAGTATCATATATAAACAGTTGTTTGGCTTCATACAAAGAACATAAGCAACACTATTTTATCGTTAAGCCTTGTGCCAACTACATAGCCTGTCTTACTAGGTCTATTGACTTTTGACAATTTTCTAGAAGGCTCTCTCTTTTTTAATTTCATGCACACAGAATAACAGATACAGATAATGACCTCTTGGTAAATGCTATCATGCCTAGGGAATACTGGTGTTGGATTGGAGTGTGTGATGCGGGTGGACAGAGCAAGGTACCCTTTGGCTTTATAAGGGCAGTGAGAAGCAGTGATTTCTACCACCAGCGTAAAGCCCAAGTTGTTTTTGGCTCTGGTAGTTGGATTTGGAAGCCTCTTCTCAAAGGTTCGGTGGCAGCGATGCAAGGAGGCGGAGCTCCCGTCCATCCCGCCAACATACAAACTGTCTTCAGATCAGTTTTGAAGCTCTAAGAGTGGTGTGTGACTCTCTACCGAGACATTACTTCTTATTGGATTTGTATGGTCAGGTCACTTGACATCATTTGACTGCCTTTCATCTCACGGTCAGGCTTTGTTAAGAGCATGACTGTTTTTGAGTTCACTGAGGATCCTAGACGAGTGTGTGCATAGACACAACATCTGTCAACGTTTTTCAAGCTTTTGGTCATGTTTGGCGATTTTAGATCGGAGTGTGACCTCTCCTGACATTGAATGAACCAAGTCTGATCTGGAATTAGGTTTGATGTTTTGAATGAACAGTGCAGTGTGACTAGAGGAGTCCATGTGAGCTGATCCCCTCTATGACTCATTGGTTACTGTTACTGTCTCTGTCATGACCAAAAGGTCCATGTCTTCCTGGCTGTGGTGAGATGAAAGGGATTGACAGGAAGGTGGGCAGTGGTAATGAGGGGGTGGGTAGGTGCTGGTTTGGGGACGTCTTCACCCATGTCACCCACATCTGGCGTCGGGGACAAGGTCAACTTCCGAAACGTTACACCATCCCTCCTTTACAATGTGATAGTGACACCGCCAGCATTTCCCTTCACCTTCTCTTCTGCTATGCACCCATATCGGAATCTCTCCCCCCCCACACACACACACACACACCCCCATCCCAACATTTGAGACGGCGTCCAGGATGGTATTTCGATGGCAAGTCGAGTAATACACAGTTTTTCATCATGCACATTTGTGAGATTCTTTGACCAGTACATACAGAAGACAAGTTGCCTTGTTTTCACATAGAGGGAGTGTAGATAAACGGTGACAATGACAGCAGCAGTGGTGTGGTGGCTATAGGCAGAGTAAATGTCTGTTGCTGCCGGTCTGACAAGTGAAAAGTGTTACATACAGTAGATTGACAATTATGTGTAGCTTACCCCCTGTTTCTTTTGGTGACTGAAACCTCATTCAAAAACTGACTATACAGACATGCTAAATCAGTTTATGATCTTTCAGGTTTCATAAAAACAGAGACGACCAGTCAAGAGTGAACCTTTGCATGTGAATGGCTTTGCTGAGGGCACACTGTTGTCATGCATTGATTTGTGTTTTACCTAATGTCTTACCTTGTAATTCCCTCTGTC
>NC_139655.1:19817725-19847725 GCF_951799395.1 Argentina silus
ACACACACACACACACACACACACACACACCATAAATTGTGCATCAAGAAATTCTAACTTTTGGTTGAAAGACCTCTCAATCTGACACTGAAGTTCCTAGTGGAAATACATCATAACATTTCAAACTGATTTTCTGTCTATTTCAGAATAGCAGCAAATGAGCCGTCATTTATGTCGCTCCAGTTGAAGATATTGGATCAGCGGCATAAACAAAAACTAAATTTAAAAGCTTTAGATGCTGTTCTCTTCGGCCCTCCACTACGTAAGTATAGTATGCCAGTTTGAGTCTTGGGTATTTGGAAAAATCAACCATTATTTTTGTTATTTAATAAAATAACCAACCTCTTCAGACTTACCAGTCTCTCTCTCCACACTTCCTCCCCTCTCCCTTCCTCTCCCTCTCCACTCATCCCTCTCTCTCCCAGGTCCGCAGCATAACTGGATGAAGGACTTTGTCCTGATGGTGTCTATAGTGATTGGTGTGGGGGGCTGCTGGTTTGCCTACGTGCAGAACAAGTCGTCCAAGGTGCACATCTCCCAGATGATGAGGGACCTGGAGAGCCTGCAGAGCGCTGAGCTGAGCCTGATGGAGCTGCAGGGACGGTGAGTGGGGGGGTCATACTGGTTTATAGATGGGTTATGAGTAGGGATGCACCGATATAAAAATTCATAACACAATCGGCTAATACAGATTATTTATTTATGATTATTACCGATACTGATTATTATGTATGTATGTATTTGTACCCGAGCATTTTTATGATGCTTTTCAATGAACACAAATTAAACTACAAAGTGATGGAGCAAGTTGTATTATTTATTTAGCTAAAAGAAATTATTGTCAAAACAATAATGTAGCATATACGGTGTGTACACCGTTAAGGGCCCAGGGAATTATGGGGTGCACACAGTGAAGGAAATAAGGAACTTCTACCCAGACACACACATTACAATTACCCTTACATTTTATTATTATTACAAATTAAGAAAAGATTTCTCCTGGTATTCGGTCACGGCTTTTCACTGTTTTGGTGCCCCGCTGGTGGAACGAGCTTCCCACTCCTGTCAGGACTGCAGAGTCACTACCTATCTTCCGCCGTAGACTGAAGACCCATCTCGTCAGGCTACATCTTGACTGTCCCTCCTAAAGACTTCTTCATCTCCACTACCCCCCTGTACAGTTTCTCTACTGTAAATTAAAATAAAGAAAAAATGATTCCTTCTTCTAGCATTGTGACTACCAATGGCCCCAGGTCCTAGCATATAATTGTTTTTCTTATGATGACTGGTGTATAGATCACTTACTTTAGACAAATGTACTTCGCTTATGAGCCAAAAACTGGTCCCGGTTTTACCTGATTGGACAGCACACCTCCCCACTCTCATGAGCAAAAGCTTTTTTTGCAAAAGTTTGTTGGCCTTAAACTGAGGACTGTGTGGTCTAACCCTAACTCTTTCTAATGGTTGTAATTACTATGTTTAATCGGTAGCGATTATGGAATGAGATCCCATGAAATAAATATTCCATTTACCAACACTGTTTTGATCCTGAAAAGCGCTTTCTAAAATTGAAAGTCAGATGTATACAGACATGTTGTTACTGGCCAGGGGTGTTCTAGGGGAGTGGGAGTAGATGATTTTGACTTTTCTGTCTCTGGTGGCTGCCTCTTTGAATCGTGCGCACATGCTGAAACACATGTTGTGGCCAGAGGGGGCAGGTTTCCAACAGATCCCCAACGTACGTCCTGCTCCTTGAAGTCAACGTTTGATGTAAGGAATTATTGACACAAGTCCTGCAGCCTCAACACTAACCAAGTAAAGGTTTTGGCTAACCCTAACCCTAATAATAATAATAATAATAATAATAATAATAATAATAATAATAATAAGAAGAAGAAGAAGAAGAAGAAGAAGAAGAAGAAAAAGAAGAATACCTCAAAAGGGCTTACATATTGAATATACAGTAACCTATTCACAGATATAATTGATTTGACTGTACATTCTGTAAAAAAACACACCGCAATTTCATCAACTTTACGTAATTGCTTCAGGCTGGGATCAATCCGTGGCTGGGGGAGCAGTCAATATAGGGGGACTATGTATAAAAAATTGTGTGATTTCTAAATGGTGAAACCAATATGTACACAAATACCATCAACTAAAAGTTGAGAATCTGTGTACATATAGGTTTCACCATTCAGAAATTACAACAACTTTTTATGCAACTTTTTTAGTCCCCCTATTTCCGGGTACCCAAAAGTAATGGAACAGATTTATCAAATGTCCAAATCAAGTTCTGCTGGTGAAGTCCCATTGGATGGTAGACACATTCATGCCTACCTCCTGGAAAGTGTTCCTGATCTGTGGGACAGTTGTTTTGGGTTTTTTCCTTAATCATGGTGAGCATTCTTTGGCCATCAACTGTAGAAGTCTTCTTTGGCCTACCAAGCCATTTGCGATTTCTGAGCTCACCAGTGCTTTCTTTTCTTTTAATAATATTCCAAACTGTTGATTTGAGATTTCAGCCTCATAATGGCTTCCCTGACTTTCATTGAATGTCTCTTTGGTCCTCATGTTGACAGACAACAATAGCAAACTCCAAAGGCAAATGCAAAGCCTAGAATCAATACTAGCCATTGACAGCTCTCTTATGACTGCACAAATGATGTGACGGAACACACCTGATGAACCAGAAACATCTGTCAAGCCACCCAAGTCACTTTTGGGGACTTTGAAATAGGGGGACTATGCATAAAAAGTGTTTATCACAACAGTAATTATTTGATTTCAAATCCAAACTTTTGAAGCATAGAGCCAAAAGAAAAAATGCTTCACTGTCCCATTACTTACGCAGGGCACTGGGTGGGGTTCTGCTTTCCTGGTCCTCATGTGATTTTCACAAATTCGATTGCCCTTTATTCACATAATTACAGAATTGTTCTCAATTCAATAATGTCCTTATGTTGATAATACAAGTGTTACTTAGTACTTAGTTTCAATATAGTTTTGATTGGATAGTTTATCACAAACAACATTTTCCTGGCTGAGCACATGGGCACAGCAATAATTACATTGGAATGAAATAGATGGAATGGAATTGTAGAGTACAGTACACTGTATATAGTCTATACTAGTCATGTGTTGATTTTATTGCACACAATATTGTGCCCTCCTCCTTTCAATGGGCTATGTGCCTTTATGCACACACACACGGGAGCCGATGGTGGCAATGGCGACGGTTTCAAATGATTTTGAAATTGTAACGCTAACATGTAAACAACAATAATTGAGGAAACGTCAGAAAAGGAGGGGGATGTGGATTTCACATCAGTACAGTTATTTCAAATATAAAAGTCACACCACATGAAAACACTCATTGGCACTCGTAGTGTTAAGGGGTTAAGTTCACTTGTCCAGTTGGTCCAGACATTGAAGTGTTCTAGTGTGGAGAATGGTACTGAGCCAATCCCTCCTCCTTCCCCCAGCCTAGAGAAGGCTCAGGAGGAGAACCGCACCGTGGCGGTGGAGAAGCAGAACCTTGAGCAGAAGATGAGGGATGAGATCTGTGGGGCCAAGAAGGAGGCCTACCGTCTCCGTGAGCTCCGCCAGGGGGCCGAGTGTGAGCTCAGTCGCCTCAAATATGCAGAGGAGGAGCTGGTGCAGGTAGGAACCATGGACAGCGTGTCGCATCCAGTACTGTCCCCCACTGTGAGGAATATGAATAGCACTCAGATGTCCTGATTTTAGAAGTGTCAAATAATGTGCCTCCCTCTTCAGGTGCGTATGGCTTTGAAGCGGGCTGAAAAGGAGATGCAGACAGAGTGGTCGGTGCCAGAGGCTCTACAGATGTGGCTGCAGCTCACACATGAAATAGAGGTTCAGTACTACAACATCAAGAAACAGAGTGCAGAGATGCAACTCAATGTTGCCAAGGATGAGGTAACTTCCTGGAGACAGATGCCATCACTTCCTCGTAGACAGAGTGCCAAGTTTAAGTACCAGCAACATTCCATTTTGGAACGTAAATGTAACGCTTTAGTTTAAACCTCATTGGGTTTTGAGTATTAATAGAGTTATAGAGTTGGTTTGTTCAATTCTGAGGTGCAATTTGGAAATTAAGTATTTTGCCCTTGTGTAATTGAATACTCATCCGAACACACACACACACACACACACACACACACACACACACACACACACACACACACACACACACACACACATTCACACACAAGAAGAAACGAAATGAAGGCTTTTCCCTGATTTGCTTTTTTAATGATGCAACTAAATTACTTTTTAATTGCATTGTTTGTTTTTGCCTTTGTAACTTGCAGCTAGGATGACTCATCAGGCAATTTCAAAAATCAATTAACTTCTCTTGCTGAAAGTACTGAGACACAAGAATATGTCTCTCATAAATATATGAGGTCACACCTAACCTGTAGGCTCTCTTTTAGGTGGAGGTTCTGTTGTCATACAGTAACAGTTGCATATTTGTGTCTTAGGCAGAAAAAATTAAAAAGAAGAGGAGTTCTGTGTTTGGGACGCTTCACGTAGCCCACAGCTCATCTCTGGATGAGGTAGACCACAAGATCCTGGAGGCCAAGTAAGAGAACACAGACTGGCACACACACACACACACACACACACACACACACACACACACACACACACACACACACACACACACACACACGCTATATGTTGCTGTAGTGTTGTATATGGTGTTTTGTCACCCTCCTTTTTCGTCGCCCACCTCCATATGTTTTTGTCCATTTGAATTGATGTCAAATGCTTGGGGATTTACGCTAGTACTGTATTACGTAGAGTGAGGGGTATCAATGCCTATTACAGCACCATGTTAACTCATGTAATATCCACTTACAGTATAACTACAGCAACCACAATTGAAAGCTGTGCCAGAGATGTCAACCCATATGGAATCGTGTTGGGGTTTTATTGGATGTTACTGTATGTAGTAGATGTGTACAGTTTGTGCATTTGTTGGAGATGATTTTGTGTTTGAGACATGCATGTGTTGTGTTTTTGAGGTGTCAGGACCATGCTTTCTCTAGTATGTTGGAGCAGACTGTATTTTGTGGTCTCTGCAGTGACAGTATCATTTGTTATCTACATTAGTAGTGTTTTGGCAGTGACAGTATCTTTTCATGTATAAGCTCTGTGTCAGAGGTGACTGTGTCCTGTGGTTCCAGGAAGTCTCTGTCGGAGGTGACGGCCTGCCTTAGGGAGCGTCTCCATCGGTGGCAACAGATAGAGAAGCTGTGTGGTTTCCCTCTGGTCCACAACTCTGGGCTGCCCAACCTCACAGCCACCCTCTACTCAGACCACAGCTGGGTGGTCATGCCACGCGTCTCAGTGCCACCCTACCCCATCGCTGGTGGAGTGGACGACCTAGATGAGGACACGCCTCCAATCATTCCACAATTCACCTGTAAGTACCAACGTCACCATGGATCTCAGTTGTTGATGTTGAATTGTAGAGTATGAGGTTATATCGAAGTTTGATGTTGTTTGTGTGTTCAGTCAGAGTATGTATCAGTGTTCTTTGGCAGAATAATGTAACACCCTCCCCCCTCCTGTTTTCCCAGCAGCCACTATGATGCGGCCCCCTCTGACGCGTACCAGCAGCCAATGTCGGTCCCGTCGGAGCCTCCTGAGCTCCCAGCAGCCCTCAATGATGTCACCTGACCCGGACCTGCTCTCAATGGCGGGCTCGTCACTCTCTTACCACCCAGAGGGAGACGAGGAGCACATCTTCTTCAGCATTGAGAGAAAGGGGTAAGATGAAGCCACCCTAGTTTACTGTACATTGTACCACCTCATGATGACAGCTTCAGAAAGTTAGAGATTTAATGTGTTGGTCTGACTGTATTTGTCTCTCTGTCTGTTTCTCTCTCTGTCTCTCTCTCTTTCTCAGGGACATGACTCAAGACAC
Source organism: Argentina silus (assembly GCF_951799395.1). Classification (NCBI taxonomy): domain Eukaryota; kingdom Metazoa; phylum Chordata; class Actinopteri; order Argentiniformes; family Argentinidae; genus Argentina; species Argentina silus. Next base: position 19,823,682 of record NC_139655.1, read on the forward strand.
AGATTCAGACTCTCTCAACTCCACTATGGGGCGAAAACAGTTCCATGGCACGCCAGGCCCAGAGACCCCTTATCGTAAGATCTCCCGTGAGGAGCTGCGGATGCTGACCCAGGAGACCCCGGCGTATGTCAGGGACTCCCCCCCTCCTAACTCCCCCCCCTCTGCCCCCTCCTCTGCCTCCCCTTCCCCCGCCATGGAGCATCACACAATCACACAATCACACAAGGGCTCGCCCGACCTCACCCGCGCCATCCCTGAGTCCCACAGCATGCCCTTCACCAACCCTGTGGGCAAGGCTGTGTACAACGGCATCCTGGAGAAGTCCTACAGCATGGGCCAGCTGCCCGCAGGCATGGCAGCGGGGGTGCAAGTGGGGCGCTACCCGTCCCTCACCTCTCTGGACTCAGAGAGCAGGAGTGGGGGCAAGGAGCACAAGCTCCAGAGCACCTCCTCCCAGGACTCGAGCGACAATGGCGAGAAGGCCAAGCGGTCCTCGTCCAAGATTAAGAGCCTGTTCAAGAAGAAAAAGTAAAACTCACGGAACGAGAGTGAAGAAAAAGGATAAAGATGAGGTCAATTTAGCCTTAATAAAAATGGACATCATCAGAATCCAAAACGTTTTCATTCTCCTTTCTGTTTTTTTTCTTCCCTTTTTCAAAGATGGAATGTAGCTCTGTCTGGGCACTTCGAACCCCCCAGATTGGTAGCCTTATTTTCGATAATGCCGGGTTTTTTTGCTCACTCATTGCCTCACAGTTAAGCCTTCAAAGGTCAAAGAAAAGTCAATGAAAGGTCAGAGGGTCAAGGGTCTTGCCAGTCATCGCCCAGGCAATGGTGAAGAGCATGGCCTGTTCACTGTCTTCTCTTCTTCTTTTGAGTTAGAACCAAAAAAAGCCGCTTATGTACTGGGGTTTAAAGGTGCAATTCGTAAGATTTTGTTGGGCTTTAATTGCAAATCTGAAGTTTTGAGATATCACGTTTGACTCAAAGAATTAGACATATAAAGGCATGAAAAATATATGATTCGATTTTATACGATACAAAGCACTGTGAAATGCCATCTAGGCAGCCACAAATATATTTCTTGCTGCTCTTGGCTAACTTAAAAGTAAACCTTCAGCAGCAGCGGGATGGCATAGATTGAACAGAGATAGCATCCTTTGAAAATCATGTCTTTCCATTCAATATCTAAGTGAAAAGTGTTGTCTTGACACTTGTTTTCAGATTACGGATTGCACCTTTGAAGGCTTTTGATCATGGGCTGAGTTCCAGTTCATGGAGGTTCTTGAGCTCATGTACTTGACTATTGATTTCCTTTGAGAAGAAAAATCCTGCTTAAGTTTGTTGCACTACAGATTTCCTGTTTTTTTGGGAAAGGGCCTCTGCCTGCGGAGTAAATAATAAATGAAGATGTGTAGATATAAGAGCAATGTATGGGGAGAGGCATTGAAGACACAGCAGATGATATTGGCACCAAGATTCATATGATGCGTTTTTAATGACACTCACTGTAGATTTTTGAATATATTGTTTTTACATTATTATGTTCTTATAGACATTTTTGAATAGAGATGATTTATATTGGTGGGGGTTCATAAGGAGTGACTGTTGTTTTTACTGAAGACAGATAAAGAATATGCAGATATTACCCACCACTTGTGTCAGTGTAATCTTACCTATAGTTTACCCTGGACCCTCTTCCTAAACCTTACCTCCCTAATTGTTACCTCACCACATACTCTTAAGCCTCCCTTAACTATCTGTAAACCTGTTCCATACCCTGACTCATCCCTACGCCCTTACCTTTTCACCATACCCTTCCTAACCCATACACTAACCCCAGAACCTAACTTATGCCCATGCAACTCCCCCCTATCCCTCTATGTCATGTGTTCCTCACCTCTGGGCCTAGATTGAGTGCTCTGTTTCAAGGGCACTCTTTTCTCACTGTGATTACTGCCCTCTTCTCTTCATCCCAGACACACCATTATTATGTCACGTCACCTCCGTAACATAACGGATCTGATGCAGTGTAGTGTAATGGTGATGATATGACGAAGCGTTATGGTAATGACGTGACATAATGACACAAAAAGCTGTAGTGGCATCTCTGTGACGGAGGGTACATACAGTACAGCACAGGACAAAAGACAATAAAAAAACCGTTAGAGGAGCAGAGCATATGAATGTTTACGAGATGTTAGGGATTTTTTGAACATTTGGTGTGTGAATATTTGTATTCTGTAGATGAATTAATAAAAAATGGAGGCATAACAATGCGGTCTTACTGTTGCCATTTTCTCTTACACAAGTATGCATGTCATATCGTTTGAAGGTTCTACTATTTGCAATGCGTTGAGAAGTGTTGGTTCAATTGGCTTTTCCGAATCAAACTGGTCCTGCCTTGATGACTCACTCCCCACAGGGGAGTTTATGATTCTCTATTTGGATTCCACATTTTCTTCAGAGGAGAGCAGGAAAAAAATCATTTTGACACCCCATTTGTCTTGAGAGTAGGGGAACAGTAATACACAAAAGAAAGCATGCATGATTGCTTTATCAATATAAAGTGAATGTGATGACAATTCTGCTGATGGTTCATCAGTTCCACACATAGGGATCGGACCGGGGACGTCTGCTTGTGATGAATGTGTTGTTTGGATGCTACTGTACACAACAGCAAATACCAGCCTTCCACAGAAACCAACCCCATTGGCTCTTCCTGCTCAAGTGTTCCAAAGACAACCACTGGGTGTCAGTAGTGCATAAGAGGAATCAGACAATACAAGTATATTTTGAACCTCCTTAATGCGGTACATCATGTTCAAGCCAGTGTAGCTATGCATCCTCGGAAGCAGCAAAGGTATAAAGCTGCACTCTGATTTAATCTAAAGCAGGTTTAGATTTTAAATCCTATAGACATAAGAGCGAATCACAGGACATCCATTCCATTTATATAACATGATTTTAAATATGTATATTGTTTCCATGTTAACATTATCACAGCACCACAGCCTCTCCTGTGTGTCACCCTGCTGTTTGTGCACATCAGCATCTGAATTGTTACATTGGTGGCTTTATTTGACCACCCTTTTCCAGCTGGTATTCATTCACTAGTCACTGTCAGGTCACTTTCAAATAGAATGAATCCCAAAGATTCATTATGATCATGCAATTACTATATCATTGTATTTAAGCAAACACCAGGCTAATATCTGACTGTAAAATAGAACATAATTCCTCTGTAAGTAATTGGTAAATAGCAGACTATAAACTAAAGCATAACCATATATCCTTAGTAGAGGTATGAGGATTGGTTAACCCACACAGCTACTATCTCCATCCCCACTCTCCTTGCTCCCCATCGTGGCGTAGGTTAAGGACTCGTTCTGGATATTTATGACCCTGAAAGGCACCCAGGCTCTCTAATTGGCCCCAATATGCAACTAATGCCCTGAACGAGGAGGCTTGTAGGAGCAGACAGGGGATAGTAATGCTATGCTCCAAGGATGGCAGATTCCCCCTTAATGAATGGTTGTAGAGAAGGTAATGAATAGGCCTAAATGCACATATATAGTGGAGGCTTTTACACAGCAGCTGTACTATAGAGGGCTGCCCTGCTCCGGCTCTTTTTCTCCCTGTAGGATCCCATTCCGGCAAGCCTGCTTCCATACATCTCAGTGTAATGGGTTTATTAGTGTGGTTAATGTAGTGTGACCCTGGGGCCACCGTGTACCTTTTCTTGCTCTTCACAGGCGAGAGAGGGAAGGAGGGGTGTTGAAAGGGTAGGAAGACTGGGGAGGAGACAGAGAACGGAAGATGCAGGGGTGCAGGCACACGCACACACACACACACACACACACACACACACACACACACACACACACACACACACACACACTCACACACACACACACACACACACACACACACACACACACACACACACTCACTCACACTCACACTCACACATACACACACACAGACACACACACTCACACACACACTGTATGCATTTAAATACCTTCTTCCTCTCACACATACACTGATTACCTTTTACTTTTAAATGAATGATATATAGCCATTCATTCTTGAAGTTCAACTGTCTTACCCCAAGAGAACCCAAAGTATAAGCTTGTTTTTCTCCATTGTTTGTAAACAATGTAATTATAAACAAACACTGTATAGCTTCAAAACTATCATTTTGATCTCATGGGTGGTCAGTCCTTGCATCCATTGCTCTGTCTATGAGTTTAACAGAGGTTACATTTCTCCAGCCCCGTCTCTTAGCTTTGTTGTTTGAATCCCAGATTGCCCCTTTAAGGAGAACCACGGATTTACTCAGTTGCAATAAATATGTTGGAACATGAAGGCTTTCCAAGTGGCTTTCTTCCTTGGCAATACACATGCTCCTTACTGTTGGAGAGTTCGGCTCAGTCCCAATCCATTGTAAATAGTCATGAACAGCCAAGCCCGATTAGTGGAGATGTTTACCCACGCGAGGCAAGAGAAAGTCAACTTTGGCAGAGGCAGGCGTAGAGCAAACACAGCTACAGTACTGTATGTCTCATGACTGATTCTCTGTCTAAGAGACTGTAGACTGTAGGTTTGAGTCATTCAAATCTGGGCCTCGATATCCACTGGTCCATGGTAGTTAATTGATTCATTCATGTTATTGATTGGTCAGTCATGTCATCTGGTCTCCTATGTCTAGATCAAAAAACAAAAAGAGGGAATCCTTTCATATAGAAATATTAATTTAAGTTAAAAACACTAATTGTGAGTCAAGGATGAATATTAACATGTGTGTTGCCATGCGTAAGTCATGTTTGATACCAGTGATATCAGGGATGTGTCGTCCCCCTAGAAAAACACATACCATATGGAAACCTGTCTTTCTGATTCTTAAATATCTTGTCTATGATTAGCAACATATTTTGACAGTTGAATGACAACGTTTTGAATGTCAGCACTTTGAATGACAGCCTAATGACTGTGTTTTCAGTGACAGTTGAGTGACCGCTTCCTGAACGACATTTGAATGACACTGTGTGATTGATTGACAGTCATTGTGCAGTTTCCTAAGCTTCAGGGTTTGAAGACCCCATAGCTGATGGTTCTAAATCCTTGACCCTGCTGGTCTTTAATTTCTCTGCATTAACATATCAGGCTTCATTTTAACGGCGTAAAAAACAGTCTTAGCACAAACGCAGGTGCTGTTGGGGGTGCTGGCAGTGGCGCTTAGGGGGTGTATCTGAAATATTAGTGCTATTTTCAAGGCTCGATTTGTCTGGCACTTGGCCTGCTTATTGTCATGAACATGCATCTATTTACCTCTACTCCACCCACGTGAGCTCAGACGAGACAGAACCACAGCGCAGTGGTATTTTCACCTCTTACCGCCACGTCTGTTTTGCTGAAAATCATCAGCCCATCATCTCATTTAGGGAAAAGCCTTTATTTTGTGTTGTATTTCACATGTATCAGCAGAGCATGCACACCACACACACCACAAGGCATCACCAGCAAAAGCAAATAACAGCAGCAAGGAAACATGGGTATTTTTATACACTGAGAGTTCATTACATGCGCAATTACCTTGATGTCATCATCATTAGTGTTGAGTTGTGGAGGCAGAGGGGGAAATAGCCGAGACCAGCCGAGACTACGAAGCTGGCGCTCTCACTGTACCCACTCGGGTTGAGGCGCACTGGGGTTAAACGAACCTGACATACCCCTGACTGACTGGAGCTCTGATTAGATTAATGAGCGAGTTTCTGCTTGAAGTAAAACTAAACTTTTTACGACGCAGTTTTTTAAAACGTGTCCCGGGAAAGTGATATGAAAGGTATACTGGCAGTGTCAGAGGAGTTTATCCTTTTGTTCCGCTCCCTTCTTCTTGGGTAATGTTGTTGAAAGGTTAGGCTAATGCCACATGACACAGTAGCATGGCCTGTTATGCTGCGGTTGGAGAGTGGAGTAGTGGCCTGGGAGTGGGATATGTAATCAGAGCTTCTCAGAGACTAAAGCTAAGGTAAACCTGTGGTTATTGACTGGGAGTGATCTGGCTTTGTGTTGGAGAATTGTGTTTTTTTCCACTCTTTGTGAATGTAATAGGCCTATTTCTTTCTGTCTTTCTGTTCTGTGTGTGTGTGTGTGTGTGTGTGTGTGTGTGTGTGTGTGTGTACCAGTAATTTACATGCTGTTGACCAGCCCTCAGCCCCATATCTTATCGGCAGCTTGTCACTGCAGAACACACTGTTCAGCCGATCACCCTGACAGCCATCCTGGCACAGGCCTCACAGGAGTGAGAGAACCAAACTAGGAAAGAGAAATTTACCTCAGGTCATTAACCTCAGCTCAAGAGAAAGAAAGAGAGGTTCCCAATGAAAAGTTAGTCACTGCATTCCCTATTACTTACTCTTCTACATTTCCCTCTTTCTAAATCCTTCTTTCCCCCCTCACTCTCTCTGCATCTCCTTCTCTTCGCTCCATCCCTTCATCCCTCTCTTCTCCCCTATCTCTCAGAAAGAGAGAGAGAGAGAGACAGTAATGCAAAAAGAGTGAATCAGAAAGAGAGGTTGAGTTAGAGAGAGAAAGATGGAGACAGTGAGTCAGAAAATAAAGAGAGAAACAGAGAGACTGTGTGCGCCTTTTCAATCCAGATCATACATTTCCCTCCAGCTCACTGGCTCAGAGTTGCCTCTCCTCTCTCCATATATTTACACGACACACAACTTTCCTTACACTCCCCTCCCTCTATCAAATAAATTCAATCAAATCTATATGTGTCAAACCTTAGGCTTGATCTCTCAAACAAAGGCAGGCGAATTTGATTTGAGTGAATTCAGGAGATCTGTGTGGATGAATAATACATGCGTTCTCCTTGAAGTTACTCTGACTTATTAAATCCCAGGTTCCCCCTGAGCTCGCTGGCGACAGCGTGCGAGCTGAGAGCTGTCGCCGTGGTGCAGGATGGGAAAGAAGACGCCTTTGTCTCTCCCACATGCTGCCCTGATGCATGCTCTTGCACACACAGACACATATACAACTATACACATGTACAGTGCCAATATACAGTACATGTTCACACACGCACACGCACACACACACACACACACACACACACACACACACACACACTCACACACACACACACACACACACACACACACCATTTTTATGTATTTAAATACAATCACATTAACCTTAGCACATTAATACACTCACATGAACATGTAATGTGGGTAGGACTGATTGAAGTGCAGGGTATGCTGATGTAGGATGGTATGGCAGGGTCTTTGGTGTGAAACCATGGTGATGAGACTGTTCTAGAATGTGAAATGGCTCTGTCTTTCTGACAGAGTCAAGGTCAATGTCTTTTAATGAAATGACAGGAGAAGTGACGACTGTCACACTGAAGTGTGTTCAGACTCGCCTTTGAAGACAATGAGGGTGATAGGCCTTGTGAGATCAGACACCGACAGTAGCTCTCTATCTCTGACTGCCCAAATTTCTGCAAGCTTACCTGAGAGAGAGGGATGGGGGAGAGAGAGAGGGATGGGGGAGAAAGAGAGAGAGAGAGAGAGAGAGAGAGAGAGAGAGAGAGAGGATGAAGAAGAAGAAGAGAGGGAATTTGAAATGTATGTGGATGATTAATGTGTTGGTGTAAATCCCTGTGCTTGCTTGCATGCATGTGTTCATATGCAGGTGTATCTTTGTGTGCATGTACATGAGTGTGTGTGATCCCTAATCATCGCTCCACCCTTCCTCTCTCTCAGTAGATGGCACACTTGCACCATGCACCATGCCAGTCTGATAACACTGGGCCTGGTCCAGAATCCATAATTAATGTGGTTGGCACAGCTGCCTACAGCACCAGAGCTGCTTGTGGTACATGGAACCTGTGTGTGTGTGTGTGTGTGTGTGTGTGTGTGTGTGTGTGTGTGTGTGTGTGTGTGTGTGTGTGTGGTAACATATCACCCCCCCCCCCATTAGTTCTGTCACAGACCTGAGGTACATGTTCCATACATATACCCTTCACTGGAGATGGAGAAGAGAGGGGGGGGGATATGCTGCAAAACAATGATATGATAGCAGTGAGAAAATGTCATTGGAAGGGGAGGAGGAACAGGGTTAGACCAAGGTGATGGTCTTCAGTGATATACAGTATACGGTGGAAGAGAGTGTGTTTGTGTAAGGGAGAGGAAGATTGGATGTGAGCGGAGGGTAAAGACACATGCTGTGACAGAGAGACAGGGAAACCAGAGCATCAGCATCAATGTTGCATTGTCTTCCTCAAGTATCCATCCGTGGGAATGCAGCAATATGTATGTCTGTGTGTTTGCTTGCTTCCTTGCATCTGTTTATATCTGTGACCGTGTGTGTGTCTTTATGTCATGAGTACACACACACACACACACACACACACGCACGCACGCACATACACACACACACACACACACACACACACACACACACACACACACACACACACACAGACTTGGCTATGTCTACACGGGTAGCAGGGGACCATGCTTGTACCACACCCAGCACTCTGCTCCAGAGGACAGTGTCAGAGAGAAGAAAGGGGCATTGGCACAACATCCACCCTCTCTCGTCAGCACATTGGCATATAACCCTGTAAACATAGGGGATGAATCCAAACCTCAACAGCCATGGAGAGACTGTCTGGCAGAACAGGATAGACAGGAGAGACAGGGGAGACAGGGGAGACAGGGGAGACAGGGGAGGGGTTGTACACACCTCACTACCGACACATGACACTGTACGAGACAAGTACAACAACAGCATAGGGTACTATTACTCAACTATACTTTTACTCAACAAACCCTAGTACCCAACAAATTATTGTGATTTTCTTTACATCTATGTGCAGCATTTTGCTTGCATCCTTCAAAGCAAATGGAAAGCCATTACAAAAGCCTATGTAACGTCATAATTACAAAAGTAACCATCCTCTTTAACCATCTTGAGGATGAGCCGCCTCTTGGCTGTCTAGTGAGAGTGAAGTTTACTTTCTCCTTTAAATGATTCAGAGTCTGTAAATGGCATGGAATCAGGAATGAATGCCACCTCCCTGGCTGTCCATAGTAAAATAAAACATGATGATCGTTGGGACTTTAACATGAATCAGTAAATAGAGGGATGAGGAAGATCAAGGGACATTTTTAGCTTCTATTTTACACATTTTGTTTTTGTTGTATTTTTCAGCTTCAGGTCTTACTGTAGCCTACTACCCAGCTGCTGCACTTTTGTTATGATTTGCAACATGGCTTTGCTTTGTCCTGCTTGTAATTGTGTGCACAAGCACAAGCACAAGCACAAGCACAAGCACAAGCACAAGCACAAGCACAAGCACAAGCACAAGCACAGGCAAACACACAAGCACATGACACACACAGACACACACGCACACACACACACACTAACACACACTAACACACACACACACACACACACACACACACACACACACACACACACACACACACACACACTCACGCAGACACTCTCACACACACATACATACACACACACACACACACACACACACACACACACACACACACACACACACACACACACACACACACACTGATACACTTGATTGCATCCTCCTTAAGATTAGAGCCATGTGTCATTGTGTTTTGAAAAATCACAGAATCAAAGGAGGGTACGTAGGAGACACAATTTCAAGTTGCAAATGAAATAAATAAATACATTAAAAAACTTGCTTAAGCTGACTAATCTTTGAAAAGACAGCATTAAAAGACAATGCACAATTTTGGGAAAGTTAGGACCTACTGTAGATAGAATGTATATGTATATGTAAGAAATTACTGAGCAATTTATGGGGTATCAAAGCCAAACTGAGAACAAAACAGGAATTGATTGAATCTGATCTAACATGTATTGTCAAATATTCTACATGCACAAATAGCAAGCAACAAACATTACAGAGCCTGAGAGCTTTCACTGGAGTGTACCGTACTTGTGTGTGTGAGTAGTCTGTTCGTGCATATCTATTATTTTGAGTGTATGCACCAGTGGAGCAATCCTGCTGAGAGATTCTGAAACCAGCTATACCATGTGGCCATGAGGGGGAACTGCAGGGCACTGCAGCGGCTGGTGCAAAAAAACATGTTTGCCCATTGAAACCCTTGTTAAATGATAGACTGTTTGGATTGCAATTTGGGTTTCTATCATTCTCACTATTATATGTAGTCTTCTCCATGGGACAGATTTCTTTTTCATAACGCACAAGCCATGTCAGAAGCATATTATTATTAAATGTAAGCATGTTTTTTACCGGGTCAGAAAAACATTGAAACGTGCGTCTACTTTAGCAATAGACTGCGTCTGTGTTGGTGCCATGTTTAGCGCCACTAATCAGAAACAGCTATGAACACTATGGCAGTCCCCATGAATGGCATTTACTGGATTTACTGCGCCAGTCACATCTCTCAAAGGAATCCAATGGGCGGTCAGTAGTTCACTTCTTCCAGTTATATATGTATTATCAATGGTATGCACATAGGCATGTAGGAATGTGTGTGAGAGTGTGTGCACAGTATATGTGCACATGCATGTGTGCGTGCGTGCATGCATCTGTGCGTGTGCATGCGTTTCTTTGTGCGTGCGTGTGTGTGTTTGTGTGTTTGTGGTGAGGAGGCTCTAATTGGTATTTGAGGCTGTGCTTGTTTTTATGTTCCCTTCGGTGTGTTTCATCTACTGCTCTCCAGCAAAGTGATAAAGCAGCCCTAAAAGCACTAAGGAATCAATTCCATCACATTCAATTCCAAAAGTGGCATAATTTCAGTGATTAAGGGACCTTGTATTGACCCCCTGAGCATCTATGCATCTCACTCCTGCAGATCTCGTCACCTTATGTCCAGCAACAGATATCCAGCAATAGATATAAACAAAGGCTGGAGAGTACTATTCAATTCCATTGTGGGCCAGGTTTACGAAGTGTTTCAACCAGGTACTTCTTCTGGATGTAAAACATGGCTTAAAAGAGTGAATAGGAACTCTAGATTGAGTGTAAATTAGTTTTTCACCCGTTGGTAGAACAGTTGACCTTCAAGTTGTCTCTGTTTTAACAAAGCTGTGATACATTATGGAGCTTTGTTTTGAGGCAGGTCAGGTGTCAAGTGGTCCCCATTTCAGATCATGATAGCAACCGGCTCCTCATTGGTCATGGTCTGTCACTACTCCTCATGGTAACTCATGGCGATGACGAATGGTACAATAAAACCTGAAGTAGGCCACCTACAAACTTGATTGAATCAGGTTCTACCCAGGGTGTCATTATCTCGGCTTTGGCAATAAGAGCCAGTGCTGCTTTCCTTCAGTAAGTGCCCAAAACATTTTCCCTTGTGTTGAGAGGCTTATAGATCTTTTTTATACATACACTGAGTATAATTTACAATAAAATGGAGAATGGACAGTTCAGTTTCATGGTTTATATTTGTTTTCTTTGCCAGCAGATGCACTGTACTGTATATGGAGGTCTGTAACTGAAAAGTATAGGGGAGATAAAGAAGTCATTGATCTTCCAATGCTTTGTTCAGTCAGGCCGAATCCTGACTTGATATCGTACATTTCTCATTGACATGATTAACGTAAGACGCACGGATCCCAAGTTAGGATTTCAGCCTCAATAGTTGTTATTATAGTTATTTTTATTTACACCTATGACAGTGAATCAGGCAAGTTAGCAAACTACATAATATTCAACCCCCAGGACTGACAGGAACAAGTGAGCAACTGATAAACAAACACAGGCAACATGAGAAAAAGATGCACTGTCTTTCTGAGGGAGAGGGAGGAAAAGAGAGAAGGAGCATATAGAGAAGCAGAATAAAGAGACCATAAAAGGGAAGGCGAGTGATGCAAATAAAGAGGGACCAAAAACAGAGACGCTGGAGGTGAAGGAGAGAGAGAGGATGACAGAGCCATAGCATATTTTATCAGTAAAGAAGAGACCAGTGTTAGAATGCAACGGCTGAATGTTATTTACTGGTAAGGGAGCCAATCAGGGAGAGCTTACTTGAGGGTTTGGGCCTGTCCCTGTGGTGCACCCTCTAGGCCTGTTCCAGTGAAGTGACATTACCTGTGTGTGTCACTCTCAATCCAGGCCTCACTCACTCACCTGGGCCATCATTTTGCTTTTGGATACAGGAGAAGGCACTAAACAAAACTATGTCCTTATTGAGGTGAAAAAGAAATGGAAACCTGTCCAGAAATATTGCAGAGATCACTACACAGACCTGTGTACGAGTGTGAATGAAGAGATAAGTTCAAGTTCAAGTTCAACACATTCCCCTCAGCTCGTGTGGATCGTATTGTTTCAAGACCAATGGAAATGGTCTGACCAGGGTAATTCCTCATTCTGATTCTCTGGGTCTGGAAACTGTTCAATGGCACAGTTGTTCAGCAATGGTCTATGGGTTAATAAGCCCCACAGCACATTTTGTCTGCTACAATGGTGAGTTACCATGCCCTCCACTACAGTGAGAACCTCATGTTACTGTATGCTATAATGGCAGCTGAACTTCAACTTTCCCCTCCCTATGTCTCACTATTGTGTGATTTGATTCTCTTGTAGTTGCAGCTCCAGAGACCACAACCGGCCGAACGACTGTCCCATAACTGTCCCTACTACCGCTCCCACCACCGCCCCTTCGCCCACTGTGACACCCCAACTCAAGAAACAGAAACAGGTGATGAGAGTGAAGATAACCTCAAAGGGTGCCAATAATTACAAAAATTCTAAAAGTAAAATTCTCCAGACCTCCGAAAGAGGCGTGAAAACAACGTGATTTGGAGGTACATGAGACTAATTATTAACAGGTAACACGACATGCTGGTCAATGTTTTGCATTTGGGGCAAAGAACAAAGTTTGCATGAATTTTATGAGGGGGAGAGCTGGTAATTTTCCTGGTTGTATTATTCTCTTTTACCACAGCAATCCTTGCAAAACATTCTGGAGCACCTTCACATATACATCAGAGCCTCTGTCTCCCTGACCACAACACCACATTACAATCATCATAAACTGTACTGTATGTCCACACAGAAGAACCCAATCATTCTCCTTACGTACTAGGAGTTCATACAATTACCTCCCTTAGCAATAACTGAATGAATTTCATTCAGAGACCTGACCGTGCACTTCAGGGGTCCACTATGTAGAGCCTTGTTCTCCCAGTGGAATGGGCCACTATAAACGTGCATACGGATTGAGTATTCCACTCTATAATGAGTTTGAGTTGCTCGGACCGCCTCCTTGTTTGACTGTTTTGCACACACACTCACTTACCCTCTCTCTTGGGTACAGCTTGAACCTGGGGGCCCGAGTTGTTATGTGTGTTTACTACCCTTGGGACCTAGCCCAGACTCTTGGGTTCTGGGAGAAATTACATTCATGAAAGTCCACAAGGCCATTAGATGTGTATACCTACTTGACTTAAATGACTAAATGACTTAAATGTACAGGCCTTGTATATGTTTCCTTTACTTCTTCCTACATGTAAACTATTCACACTCATAACCCTATTCACACTTTTGATTGGCTTTACCTTAGATTGATTGAATGGAAAAGCTTCTGCTGTATGTAAATTCATGCAAATTGGTATTACATTGATCTCTGGTGAATGTGTGCATTTGCTCCTTAAAATATGAAGACATACTGCAAAAGTTATTTCAAACCTACAGTACCTGTTCTGTTGTCCAGAAGCTTTCTGACTCATCACTGACTAAAGCAAATCATAACGTCAAAACACATTCCATATCCAGAAATCCGCTACAGTATTGTTACTCTCCCCTAGTTCTGAATACTATTGTTACCACAAATAGTTGAATAGTTGACTTACTGTAAGTCCTTTGCTCAACTGCTTTTTCCTAAAAATGAATAAGCCCATGTCTCTCTGTAACTGAAAGAGGTAGAGAAATGAAGAGAGAGAGACAGAGAAAGCGAGAGAGCTAGAGAGTAAAAGGCCACTATTAGAGTCATTCTGCATTTTTTGGGTGATGCTGAAATTGGAATTGTGTGACCTGCCCGCAACCGATAGGAGCTCTTTCAACAAAATAAATAAACAGAAAAAAAATAGATAACTGCAGTTTTTACATTAAAACAATCAATCAAAGAAAGAGAGAAAAAATGGGGAGTGCAGAACCTGCCTATTATGATGGTGACAGGGGTGTTATTTCCGTCTGGGGAAATGCTAGGGTATAGCTCAGCCGTGTGTGAGAGAGGCTGTAGATGAATATGAATGCATCCAGACCAGACCGGACCCAGCTATTATCTCCTGGCCAGACCACCAGGAGGAGTCCCAGTGCTCAGTATCGAAAAGTACAAGTATGTGGTTGTGTATACCAAAGTGTCTGAAATTATGAATCAATAATCAGTACAGTATAATGCAAATTGTGCCTCCTTCTTTCTCTCTCTCTCTCCCTCCCCCCCTCTCTCTCTCTCTTTCTCTCTCTCTCTCTCTCTTTCTCTCTCTCTCTCTCTCTCTCTCTCTATATATATATATATATATATATACAATGCTGCTTGCAAGTAAACCCCTTGTGCAATTATAGATTTTTTTTTGTTTGTTTTAACATGAAATCTTTATTTAATTAGAACCAGTCTTTTTTATATGACATAACAGGTTTATATTTACCAATTCCATATGTTAGAGCAAATCATGTGTGTAGTAGAAAAACTACATTCTAAAGAAATTAGTGCAGGTGCAAAAATAAGTGAACCCCAAGTTGCATTCGTTAAATCAAGTAGGTAAGTAGAATCAGGTGGGTAAATAATTGGGTACCAAAATAACCAATCAAAGGAGAGATCTTTAGGAAAGAGTTTGGGCAGAACTCTGATAAATAGAGATAAGAAACCCGGTCAGTTTTGTGTTACCCATATAGGTGAATGCAAAACACACCATGCCGAGAGGAAAGGAGATCTCAGAGGACATCAGGAAGAGGGTAGTGAGAGCACATCAGCCTGGGGAAGGCTAAAAAATCATCTCAGCAAGATTTGAGCTCCATCAGTCCACTGTGAGGCAAATAATTTACAAATGGAGAGCATTTAACATGACAGCTAGAAGTGGACGCCCTTCCAAAATATGAAAAATAATAAATCAGGTAAAAGCCAACCCAAACATAACATCTAGAGATTTGCAGACCTCCCTTGCTGCATCTCAGGTAACTGTGCATGCTTCAACAATAAGAAGAACACCGAATCGAAATGGCATTCATGGGAGGGTTGCTAGGAAGAAGCCTCTACTGTCAAAAAAGAACCAAACTGCCCATCTTACCTTTGCCAGAGACCACCTGGACAAGCCTGAAGGTTTCTGGAAGTCCGTTTTCTGGACCGATGAGTCCAAAATTTACCTTTTTGACTACCACCAAAAGAACCTTATCCCAACAGACAAGTATGGTGGTGGGAATGTCAAGATCTGGGGCTGCTTTTCCTCCTCTGGACCTGGACGACTCCACATCATTAAAAGAAGCATGGATTCTGACGTATACCAGGAGATTCTTGAACAGAACATCAAACCATCAGTCAAGGAGCTAAAGCTGGGCTGAAAATGGATCTTCCAACAAGAGAACGACCCAAAGCATTCAAGCAAATCTACCAAAGAATGGCTCAGGAGAAAGAAGATTTGTGTTTTGGATTGGCCAAGTCAAAGTTCTGACCTAAATCCAATCGAGAAGCTGTGGCAGGACCTGAAGCGGGCAGTTCATGCCAGACACCCCTCAAACGTCACTCAATTGGCTGAGTTCTGTAAGGAGGAGTGGGCAAAAATCCCTCAAAACAGATGTCAGAGACTGATTAGTGGCTATACGAGATGTTTACTCGCTGCTAATGGAGGTGCCACAAATTATTGACTGAAGAGGTTCACATATTTTTGCACACATGAAATCTGAGTTTTTGTTTAATAAACCACTTTCATTAAATAAACAATGAAAATATATCATATTTTTTGTTTGTGTCCTTTATTTGGAATGTCTTCATTATGAGTTGGTGATGTCTTCATTATGAGGGGTTTAGATAAAGATTTTATAAGCTCATTTTTATATTTTATACAAAAATAATGACCATCCCTGTAGGGTTCACAAACTTTCAAGTACTGTATATATCTCTCTCTCTCTCTCTCTCTCTCTCTCTCTCTCTCTCTCTCTCTCTCTCTCTCTCTCTCTCTCTCTCTCTCTCTCTCTCTCTCCATCAGTCAGTGATCCATGCAGATTTGAGAGGGCCTGTCTAATTGTTTTTATATTTTGTAATCTGCGGCCTGTTATTGTAGCCGGCTCTTAGTGGTGCACATACATATTCAAGGCCGTTTATTGAATGTCAAAGGCCACTGGGCGCCTGATTGATTTTGACCCATTTTCAAGGATGTCAGAATGTGATTTGTTGCCATATAATGGCAATTTTAAAAAGCTATTTTCCCCGCCACTGGAAATACTAACTATCACTCCGGGGGAAAGGAGACTCTGGTAATTCCGGAATTAAGATTAATGAGCATTTTAGGAAGTCTGCCATACCCTATGAAGATATTACGTGGATGTATTTTAAAATGGGAAACTGGAATGCCATGGACAGCAATAATTAATAGATTTTGGACCAAACTATGGAGAGAGGGCAGTGCTCCACATTCTCTCAAGTGTGTGCTCAAGCATGTAATGAAATAGAACTACTATTGCTTGTGCACAGAACAATTAGGCCCATATGAGTTCTCATCCTGTTGAATGTGTTTGTGTGATATGTACAGTGCTGTATAGGCTACAGAACTGAATAACTGCATGTCAGTAACAAAAAACGTTCAATGTAGTCATTAGATTAAACCTGGGCTCCTTCTCCCCAGCACTTCCCAACATACCCACTTGTACAGTACCTGGACTTTGGCACAATAAAAGAAAAGAAAATACGAACTAACAACTGTCTTCTTCCCTTTCTCTAGCACTGTCACTGTGATGTTTGCGATGTTTGAGTGATTGCAATGACTGTGATGTATAGTTGATTCACTTACTTTAGACGTATGTACTTATTGTTGTACTAAGTCGCTCTGAATAAGAGCGTCTGCTAAATGACTAAAATGTAATGTAAATGTCTCTGTGATGGGCGGACGTACAGCATAATGTTTCTTCAACCTCAGTCTCCATCCAGGTGTATAGGTGAGTGTCTGATTCCACTCCAGACCCTGTGAAACATTAGTATGAGGCAAATCAGGCCTCTCACTCAGACAGAGTAGGCCAGATGAGTAGCACTGCCAATCCTGCCACATTACACCATCCAGACATGGCCCAGACTCCCCCTGTCCTTGCCCCAGGTTGATGAGACTTCGCTGGGGGGATAGAGGGAGAGTCAGGGGCTGCCAAGGTACAGTATGTCGCCCAGGCTGAGAGCCTGCTCTTCCCCTGTAATAAGACACAAACTGTGATACTCGAAGAATAGGATGAAAATAGACACACAGTAGACAGAAGGCCTTTAATCTTTTCTTCTCTTACCCCTCTTCCTCTTCTCCTGTCATGTGGTTGAGGAATGTCTAGGGATGCGGATATGGGATTTGAAAACCTATATCTGTCTATATCAGAAATAACTGGATCCTGGGCTCTTTTGTGTTTGCTTAAATCATTTGCATGTGATCTACTCAGAACAGGGGAGCTGTAGAGGCTAGTGGAGGTAGACATCGGAGGACAGGCTCATTGTAATGCATGAAACGGAATGAGGAATGATATCAAATATATGTCTACCTCCACTAGCCTCCCCCTGGTACTGAGGGAGGATCGGCTATGCTATGCTACGCTACGTTGGATGGGTGCTATTAAAACAGCCTATTCCCCAATAAAATCTGCAGTTATTTTCAGGCTAGGGCTTGTGGGAAGGCCTTTCTGTGTGCAGCACCCACAGTGTGGCGAGTCCAACCACAAGCAATCTGTCTGCCACAGAAACTCTTGGGGTAATAGCCAAAGCATGGTTTAGTATTCATGAGAGTGTGCTTTAATTCATTGATCCATGAAGGAACAGGCAACACAGACACAATAACACGTGACCACAAAATTACACTCACAAAACAAACCTCTTAGGCACCAATAACAAGCACAATAGGATGTGTATACATCCAAAAGCTACCCAACATATGTATGTATGACCGTAAGTACACATGATACAGACAAATAAACATGCACACACACACAGATACACAGACACAGACACACACACACACACAGCCAGAGGGTGGGGGCGTTTCTTGTTACGCTAGTAGGAAGCTCATTTGTGCTGCTGTAAAATTAAATGTTTCCATGTAGGTGTGTTAAAAATTCATGAGGAGAACCTATTTCCCTGCCTTCCTCTGCAGGATCCGTCCAGCGCCCCACCCACACACTCATTCTCTTTCCAACAATCACTTGCTCCCTTAATCACAACACATACTTGCACTCACACACACAAAAAGAAAGAAAAGAAAGAGAGAAGAGAAAGAAGTAATATCATTGTCTGATTCCCCTCCATGTCTTCAGCACCCCCCTTCTAGCCTCCCCTCCTATACCTCCAAATCATGTTGTTCTTACACCTCATTTGGAGGTCTGGAGAATTTTTCATTTTCCGATCTTGCTTGGAATGAACCTGGACGGAGCAATGGGAGAATGTGCTCACAATTTCATTGGATGTCACATTCCAAGAACCCTCTCCCAAATGCCTAT
The DNA here is from genome assembly GCF_951799395.1 of Argentina silus. NCBI lineage: Eukaryota > Metazoa > Chordata > Actinopteri > Argentiniformes > Argentinidae > Argentina > Argentina silus. The sequence goes on from NC_139655.1 coordinate 19,842,406, forward strand.
AGATGATTGCTAGTTGTTACTGTATGTGTCTGTATGTGTCTGTATGTGTCTGTATGTGTCTTTTTGTTTGACATTTGACATGTGGCGAGGCATCACACCCCTTTCCACCCCTTTGTAGCTACTTTCTGCAAAGGATTTCACCAGGCTTTCTGAACTAGGAAAGCCTGGTCTCAATGACGTTACCCCCCTCCCAACCCCTTGCTCTCTTTCCCAAAGGATCATGGTAAATAAATGACGGCCCTTTGCTTTGTAATGGTTTACACATGATAGAAGGTGATGTCAACAGTCCCAGGCTGAAAAAGAGTTTGGGCTTGGATTAGTGTGCCAAGCATGCCCCTTTGCTTTATGACCGGCAAGAAAAAATGCCCCCTTTTTAGGTCACAAATTACCTTCCAGCTCCCCTCTCCTCCCACCCACGTAAGCCAAGCTAGATTTATGACCGAGACACAGCACCTGACATAGGGAATTTACTGTGAGGCTTCAGACTCTGACTCAAAGAGAGGAGGGAGGATTGAGGAGAGGTCCTCTGGTGGAAGGTGTCAGAACTCTTTACACTGTACGGTTGCTGTTGTTGTGTTTGTTTGTATGAGGGCTTTCTACAGTATATACAGGCTGTAGGCTATGAAATAGACTGGTCATTCACAAGACTTTCATTAGGAGGGAGACAAAATAGTTGATTTATAGATTGTATCTCCAATAATCAGATGATGTCAACAAAAGATGTATTCGTTTCCATGATGTGTAAGATTTGAAAACGTACAAATAAAATACAGCACTATTCTTCTCCTGATTGAAAGTTGTTGTGTCTTACCCACACATACAGGCCAGCAATTATATTACTGAGTCGGCTAATGACAAATATGCTCTAGCTCATGGCTATTTGCTATGACCTGAATGGTACTGTGTACAGCAGCAATCAGAAAAGAGTTGTTTTTCATTTTGAAGTAACATTGGTACACGTTTTAGGGCTGCATACACCCACACACATACACATACACCCACAGACACACGCACATTCGCACGCACGCAGACACACAGGTTATGATCCCCTGGGTGCCTATCGTGCTGCCCTCTCAGTTTTGAGCAGACACGCTGTGCTCCATTGGTTTTTGTCACGCACAGCGCTCCTCTCTGTCTCAGGCTTAGCCTCACACAGAGTCCCAGTCCTCTGGGCACGCTAACAGGCCCCCTCCCTCCCTCTCTCCCCACTGCTTTCCCCTTTTCTCACTCTCTTCTCCTCTTTTCCATCTTCTTTGCCCTACTCGCATCTCTTTGGGCAATTTATTGGTCAGGTTGTAGGTCTCCCCCTACATATCTCTGTCTCCACTTGCACACACTGTATGCACGCACGCACACGCATGCACACACATATGCATATATACTTGCCCAAATAGAGCAAAGTGTACCCAGGTGTGAAAAATAAAATTGGTGTACCCAGGTGTGAAAAATAAAATTAGAAGCAGAAATGAAGAATTTTCTCATTATTTCTTTATCGCCTGTGCCTTGCCTTTCAGTTCAACATGGTGCTCACCACAAAAGACTCAGAGAAAATAAACCAAAATAAACGTTTATAGATTGACTTTACAATAGTGGGCTAAAAGTTGGAGATACAACTGTGTAGCAAAGGCCACCAATGGCCTCTCAATGGCTGTTTTCAATGGCCTCACCTCTGCTGTTTTCAATCAAATAGCATAGAAGCTGTGATACAAAAGGGCAGATTTACCAACGGTGCAGCCGTAAAGGAATTGCAAATAATGTACTATTCCACCATAATAAAACTGTTGTGTATGTGCGTGCGTGCGTGCGTGTATGTGTGGTGCTACTGTATGAATATATGGGCTTTGTTGAGCAAACATATAACAGGGGACAGAGCAGACATAAGTCATGTATTGTTCAAACAGTAGCTATTTGTCCGCTGTGTCTCCCAGTAACCATCTGTCTGTCTGTCTGTCTGTCTGTCTGTCTGTCTATTAAATGATACGATGAACTTGTCCCCAAAGGGAACATTGCCTCTAACATTCAATGCTGCTGTCTGCTGTCTCACACTGCTATTTGTCCCCCTCATTGTTGGAGGAGCAGCAGATGGGCCTCTGCTGTAGCATGAAATAAGCTCAGTGTGTGTGTGTGTGTGTGTGTGTGTGTGTGTGTGTTTGGTGCTCGTTAGTGAGTGATGCTGGGTATGTACTGTGGTACTACAGTATGAATATGAGGGAATACCATAACACAACAAAATGATTCCTATGCAAATCAGAGACCCTATAAAAATGATATTAATAAAGATAAATATATTAATAAAGATAAAGATATTAATTCCAAAATTGCATTAAGATGGACTCAACTTACTGAATGATTTGTTGATGACATTTTTGCATTTTAGCTCATTTTAAGAGTGTCATAGCAAAGGGTCTGAATACTTATGTACGTGAGGTATTTCTGTATTTCAATTTTAATCAATTTACAGAACTTTCTAAAAACATGTTTTCGCTTTGTCATTCTGGGGTATTGTGTGTGGATTGATGGCAAATTCTTTTAATTTAATCCATTTTAAATTGAGTCTATAACACAACAAAATGTGGAAAAAGTGAAGGGGTCTGAATACTTTCCGAAGGCACTGTATAACAGGGGACAGAGCAGACACAAGTCATGTGTCTTTTAAACAGTAGCTATTTGTCCTCTGTGTCTCCCGGTAAGCATCTCCCTATGGGGCTCATATGCTAAACATGGGCCCCTAAGAGATGTCCAGCCCAATCCATGCACCTTTGATTCATCACTACTCAAGCATTCCATCTGTACCATCATCTTGTGGCCTTGGTAACAGAACCATACAGAAACTGCTCAGACCAAGAGGCCCCATAAGCCGTAACACCATAAGCCGACAGTACTCGGCTCAATATTCAGATATTGAAAGTGATCTGGTGGATTCTACTCACAGCTGTATGAAAAGGGACATAATTCAGATTATGGTTAGCATTCACCAAGAGATACAGCGCAACACACACACATGTCTACAATTGTAATCAGATCCTCCTAGAATTGTACCAGTTGTTCATTTTCGGGGAAATTTCTTATACTGTGAAATGATAATATCTAAGTCTACCCATTACAGCAAAGCAAACAGGACTATCATTGTCTACCACACCTCCTTGTCTGTGGAGAGTGATGTGTGCTCTGAGGAGATATTTTCCCCAGTAACCGATACATGTAATTATGGAGGAAAGAAGCAGGGTTGCTCGCGCGTCAGTGTTTACTCCTAACATCCGTTGACAAACAGTGGGGAATGAAGTGTGCCGTAAATAAATGCAGCGAAATGAGACGCCAAGACGCCTTGTTACGGCTGCTGGGGGGTGGAAGTAGAGCATTGTAAAAAGTAGGAAGAGAAAGAAAAAGAGAGATGTATATGAAGAGAGAGATGCATAACATGGAATCTCTGACATCTCAACAGAAAGGCGAAATAGGACTTGCCTCTTCCTCTAGCTGACATTGTCGTATTGACAGAGTAACAAGGAATGGTGAGAATGAGTAAATGGGGGAGCTTGGAGTTAGCTCACTTTTGAGGGTATATTTTTCTATACACTGAAACAAACCTGGTAATTTAGATCAAGTGTGCATTGTGTTAAGAATGTTCCATCGTCATAAAAGGGTTCTAATTTTAGCCACAGGCACTCTCATTCTTCTCTCCCTCCTTTTTCCTTCCCATACTCCTGTCTATCTGATCGATGATCCTCCTGTAATTGCAGCTAGATTGGAAGGTAGTGTTGTTTCCTGTGAGGAGATGAAAATCGTTTCGGTAAGAGATGTTAGCTCCGATTAATTTCTCCAGACCTAACGCTAAAGGTAAGTATTAAAGATAAGTGGCTCATCCTGATTACAGTTTAATAACCAAGAGGTGTCATAATTACATTTCCATCAATCTCGGACCTTCGCTGCTAACAAATGTCTGAATCATTATGCAAATTAATAAGTAATATTCTCCATATAAATTTGGCCATTAACCAATGCAACTACAGCACCTCTTCAACCCAATGGAACTACACTGAATGGTCGTAGATGCAGTGTGTGTGTGTGTGTCTGTGTCTGTGTTTGTGCATTGAGCTTGTGTGTGACCACTCATTATTGTAACAGAACCAGTATTTCTCTTTTAGATACTCGGTACGATGACCTCAAACACCATTGCAGGTGTGAACATCAAATTGTCTGATGGGAAAAAAGAAAAATGCTCAGTCAATTTGTCTGTTTTGTTTGCAAAAATAATTAGCCACAAGAAACATGCTCCTAAGCAACCTCTATAGAACAAAACTCCAGGTTTCAGAACAAAGTTAGGATGATTCTTCAGTTAGAGATAACTTCTAAACCGAGGACGAAGGCATGTATAGTATGATGAAATAGCAGTGAAAGGGAAGGGGGCAGAAAATATCAATATGAGATATGAACAATGGTGGGTGCTCCTTTACTGCAAAACGCTGGTGGTGGGAGCCGTTCAATATCCATCGATTAGAGACGCTCCTCCCGTGAGTGAGTCAACACACAGCGAGAACACTCTCCACCCGACTCTGTTTTTATATCCCCTCACCGTGAGTAAATTCTTTTATCTAAAAGGCAATTTATTTGAGAGATAAAACAGCCTGTGGTTAATCTGAGCTTCTTGTTTTGTTTTGTTGTTTTTGTCTTATTTATGTATTGGGCGTAAATTCAGTGAACTTGCTGTTTGTCTGCCCTCGAATTGTTTCATTTTCCTCCTGTTGGAATGTCTGGTAATAACAAACAGATGAGTATTCTGGGTGAAGATGAATGGGAAGGCATGGCTGAGCAACTAGAATGTGACACCAAACTTGGTGCTGGTCGTATATCGTCCATGACACACCCCTACCCTTCCTGGGCCATTCCTCCAGTTCACCTCTATTGGTAGAGAACATGCAGCTTAGAAGTGTGAGAAATGCTCATAGGGCCCCTCTCTATATATACCCCCCCCCCCTCTCTTTCTCTCTCTCTTTCTATTTTACCTCCTTAAGCTTCATGCTAGAAAATAACATGCAGTCAACAGGATCTATAAAATATTATGATACAAGTTATGATGGCCCAGTCTGTGCATAACATGAACATATAGCCCATCAGGGACTGTGGCTGGGGGAAGAATGGAGAGGGGGAAATTATTGTTTCTTTGATTGTTTCTCTTAAGCACCCTTCGGTCCCGGAGAGACCATAAAACACGTGCCCCAGAAATCAATAGCAGCCCCTGCCACTCTTGATAAGCCTGTATATATTGTTGGGGCATAATTAATATACAGTATGCGGTCATAGGACTACAGTGTGGTATCATCTA